>NC_091553.1:10057197-10064697 GCF_042767895.1 Penaeus vannamei
GGAGAAGAATGCCCTCCTCTTCTGTACACTAACTATGCCACTATCAGCATATATTCACGGGCGTATATAAGCACCAATCCTTCCCACCCATCACTGACCCCCCACTGCCCCCCACCCCCCTCCTTCCGCCAGGGTCACGCCTACCCGCCCACTCGCTCACACTCGACACTCGATATCAATAACTTAGTTGATCTCGTCTTCACCCTCGCGCTATCCATCTCCGCCCCCGCCCACGCTCGCTTCACTTCCCTCCGCCCACTCAAAGGCGGCCTCAGGCTCGCTTCTCGGAGAGGATGTCCCATTTCCTTACATTTCATAAGGAGATGGAGAGAGGGATATAGAGAAAAATATAGATATGTATATATATACTTCATAATATATCTATTTGATTGTCAATCTCTCTCTCTCTCTCTATCTCTCTCTCTCTCTCTCTCTCTCTCTCTCTATATATATATATATATATATATATATATATATATATATATATATATATATATATAGAGAGAGAGAGAGAGAGAGAGAGAGAGAGAGAGAGAGAGAGAGAGAGAGAGAGAGAGAGAGAGAGAGAGAGAGAGAGAGATTCGCACACATACACACAATCATTATCGTTACACTCCCATGCCACCTAACCCCATGGTGACAGCCATGTCAACTGTACAAGCACAGGCTGGAGGCTCCTGTGGCATGGCTTACGTCACGTGAGCTTCGGACAGTCGAGGAGGACAAGGGGCAGGGAGGGGGCGGGGTGGGGGGGGGGGTATTTCGGGTATGATTGGAGCAAAGGCTGTAGAGAGTAAGGTTATAACACGGAACCCATTGGATTAGGTCGACTGTCAGTGTGGGCTCTCTCTCTCTCTCCCTTCCCCCTTCTTTCTCACTCTCTAGATATGCACAATACCCGTAGTAGAGAGAGGACTCTACCCGATACAGGCTTTCTGACCCAGTGGAGACATTCTAGTAGGGAGTCGAAGAAAAAAAACTAGAACATTACACATTACTCTGTTTTGAAGGTCATACAAATCTGAGAGAGCTGTCGTTTCAGCTTCAGTTCGACGACCGATTTCTTATATCCCTTTGGCCTGGCTTCTCGTTTGGCTGATATTTGGCTTCACTTCAGCATAAAATCTGGTCTTGAAATACATAAGAAACGGAGGACGTAGCGTGGTGGTCCATTTTTTTTATTCTTATCTAAAGGTGTTCTCTCACATTCGAGTTATATTCTGGTCAAAATTTAGGGATAATCTAATGCAATACATGTAACTTATATACTATATGTTATATATATGTGTGTGTGTGTGTGTATTTATACATATATGTACATACACACACACACAGACACACACACACACACACACACACACACACACACACATATATATATATGCATTTCGGTTTTTGTCTGATGAGGAACTCGAGAAGAGTTCGAAACGTCACGCTTTTTCCTATATCTCATTGTGGCTAGTTTCATTTTCATTTTTGTGTTCACGTGATTGTGTTTGTGCATATATATATATATATATATATATATATATATATATATATATATATATATATATATATATATATATATATATTTATATATATATACATATATATACATATATATATATATATATATATATATATATATATATATATATATATATATATATGCATATAATAATAGTTTGTGTCTTTGGATATGTCTGTTTACACATAGATGCTAGATTCGGCAGGATCTACGCCGGAACACTTATCTGTATGCCGACAGAGCCACTGATAACCAATACAGATATGAATGTTTACACGAAATCTAATTACCGTCGCATAAACCCCGCAAATAATTCCCTCGCCAAAAAAAAAATAAATAAATATCAGCATTGAATCCATCGCAGAACAGATAAATGGGGAACAAAAGGTCTAAATACACGAATGATGATCCAGTGATTAAGTTACACTGCCTGGAAATTCGCCGATACAATCAACAGCGGGGGAGCACGGGCGGCGTGGCCCCTAGGATTCACGGCGGACTTCCGTCTCTCTCTTTCTCTCTTTCGATACTCCGTCTCTCTCTTTCTCTCTTTCGATACTCCGTCTCTCTCTTTCTCTCTTTCGATACTCCGTCTCTCTCTTTCTCTCTTTCGATACTCCGTCTCTCTCTTTCTCTCTTTCGATACTCCGTCTCTCTCTTTCTCTCTTTCGATACTCCGTCTCTCTCTTTCTCTCTTTCGATCCTCCGTCTCTCTCTTTCTCTCTTTCGATACTCCGTCTCTCTCTTTCTCTCTTTCGATCCTCCGTCTCTCTCTTTCTCTCTTTCGATACTCCGTCTCTCTCTTTCTCTCTTTCGATACTCCGTCTCTCTCTTCCTCTCTTTCGATACTCCGTCTCTCTCTTTCTCTCTTTCGATACTTTCGTCTCTCTCTCTTGTCCTGCCCATTCGCTCCTTCGCTTTGATTTTCTTGTACATAGGTGTATGATTCTTTTATTTTCTTTCTCTTTCGTTCTCTTTTTCTTCCTTTCTATCTCTCTCTCTGTCTGTCTGTCTGTCTGTCTCTCTCTCTCTCTCTCTCTCTCTCTCTCTCTCTCTCTCTCTCTCTCTCTCTCTCTCTCTCTCTCTCTCTCTCTCTCTCTCTCTCTCTCTCTCTCTCTCTCTCTCTCTCTCTCTCTCTCTCTCTCTCTCTCTCTCTCTCTCTCTCTCTCTCTCTCTCTCTCTCTCTCTCTCTCTCTCTTCTCTCTCCTCTCTCTCTCTCGCTCTCTCTCTTTTTTTGCTTCTCTCTCTCTCTCTCTTCTCTCTCTCTTTCTCTCTCTCTTTCTCTCTCTCTTTCTCTCTCTCTTTCTCTCTCTCTCTTTCTCTCTCTCTTTCTCTCTCTCACTCTTTCTCTCACTCTCTCTCTCTCTCTCTCTTTCTCTCTCTATCTATCTACATATATTTTTTCTCTATATATATTTATCCATCCCTCCATTCCCCCCTCCCCCTGCCAAAGTCCCCTCCTACATCCTGTCTATCCTATCATCCCTCTCTTCCCCTCTCCCTCATTCGACTCTATCCTCTCTCTCTCCCCTTCTGTCTCTCCCCTTTTCTATTACCTATATATTCTCTCTGTGATGCAACGATACCACACAAATGGAATGTGAAAAATATTTTGTAATCACATGTCACGAGTGAGAGAGAAAAGGGGTGTCGGTGGATGAGAGAAAGGAGAGAGAAAAGAGAGAGAGAGAGAGAGAGTGGGAGGAGGGGGAGAAGAGAGAAAGTAGAGAGAAGAAAGAGAGAGAGGGGGAGAGAGAGAGAGAGAGACAGAGACAGACAGAGAGAGAGAGAGACAGACAGACAGACAGGGACTGAGAGAGAGAGAGAAAAAAAGAATACAAGGAAAGAGACAGACCACAAAAAAAAAAAAAAAAACATGACGAGACAGATAAAAAAATAAATAAATAACATAAAATAAAAAAATAACAGTAAAAAAAAAAACAGAAAAAAATACAGATGGCGAGAGAGAAAAAACAAAAAATCTATTAGAAAAGATATTAACAGAACACAGACAAGCATATGCACGTACAGACACACGAACGAACGAGCGACGAGGGACCCAACCGAACGCGTCAGAGAGTGAGAGAGCGTGGGAACGGAGGCAGCCATAAACCTCCGAAGCCTTCCCCAACCCCCCTCCTCTTCCCTTTCCCCTTCCCCTTCGTCTCTTCCCCTTCCCCTTCTCTTTCCCTTTCCCCATTTCCCCTCCTCTTCGCTTTCCCCTTCTTCTTCCCGTTCCTTTTTCCCCTTCCCTATTCCCCTTACTCTTCCCCTTCCGATCCCCCTCCTCTTCCCTTTCCCTTCCCCACCCTTTCCCCATTCCCCTTCCTCTTCCCCTCCCCCTTCCCCTTCCCCATTCCCCTTCCTCCCTCCCCTTCCCCTTCTCTTTCCCCTTCCGACCCCCCCTCCTCCTCTCCTTCACTTTTCCTTTCCCCCTTTCCTTCATCCTCTTCCCCCTCCATCTCCACTACTCCCTCCCCCTCCTTCTCTTCATCGTCCTCATCTTTTTTCTCCTCCTTCTTCTCCTTCTCCTCCTTCTCCTTTTCCTCCCTCTTTTCCTCCTTCTCCTTCTCCTCCTGCTCCTCTTTCTCCTCCTCCTCCACCACCTCCTCTTCCCTTTTCCCCTTCCCCTCCTCCCTCCTTCTTCCCCTCCCACTCCTTCCTTCTCCCCCTCCCCCTCCTCCCCTCTTCTCTCCCTTCCACTCCCTTCTCCCTTCCCCTCCCCATTCCCTTCCTCTTCCCCCCTCCCCTCCCTATTCCCTTCCTCCTCCTCCCTTCCATCCTCTCTCTCCTTCCTCCTCCTTCCCCCCTTCTCCTCCTCCCCCTTTTCCTCCTTCTCCCTTCTCCTCCCCCCCCCCCCCTTCCTCCTTCTACCCCTTTCCATGCTCTCCCCCTCCCCCTTCTCCTCCTCCCCCCTTTCCTCCTTCTCCCTTCTCCTCCTCCCCCCCTAACTTCTTCCTTCTCCCCCTTTCTCTTCCGGTCATAAACCTCCGACAGAGGGGACGCACAACAGACAAAAGGGGAATAAGGAGCAAGAGGCAAAACATCCCTTCATTGGGGCAAAACCGCCAGAATAAAAAAGGGGAAACACAGAAGAGGGGAACTTTGCTCTAGAAAGTGGCGATATAAAGAAGAGAGAGAAGAGGGGAAGGGGGGAAAGGCGAGAGGAAGAGAGAGAAAGAGAAAGATCGAGGAGGAATGGAGAGAGGGGAAGGGGGTAGAGGCGAGAGGAAGAGAGAGAGAGGTCGAAGAGGTATGGAGAGAGGGAAGGAAGGAAGGAAGAAGAGAGACGGGGGAGGGAGGAAAGGCGAGAGGAAGAGAGAGAAAGTCCAAGGAAGAATGAAGAGAGAGAAAAAAGCAAGAAGAGAGAGAGGGGAAGGTAGGGAAGGAGAGAGAAAGAGAGACAGAGAAAGTCCGAGGAGGAATGGAGAGAGGGAAGGAAGGAAGAAAAGAGAGGGGGGAGGGGAAGGAGAGAGAGAGGGAAGGATGGAGGAAAGGAAAGAGGGGAGGGGAGAGAGAGAGAAAGAAGGAAAGGAGGGAAAGAAAATGGGAGATATACAGATAGATAGATAGATAGATAGATAGAGAGAGAGAGAGAGAGAGAGAGAGAGAGAGAGAGAGAGAGAGATAGAGAGAGAGAGAGAGAGAGAGAGAGAGAGAGTGAGACAGACAGTCAGACAGACAGACAGACAGAGAGAGGGAGAGAGAGAAAGAGAGAGGGAGGGAGAAAGACAGAGAGAGAGAGAGAGAGAGAAAGAGAGAGAGAGGGAAAGAGAGAGACAGAGACAGACAGAGAGAGAGAGAGAGAGACCACTCTCAAAACATTTCTCAAAGAGAGTGAGAAAAAGTAATTTAATCAAGAAGGACACGAACAGATATAAAAAAGATACAGAGGAATGAAAATTACGAGTAAAAAGGAATTATAAAAATAGCAAGCCTAAAAGATCGATGAATGAAAGAAGAATGAAAAATGAAGGGATGTCATTTCTATCAGTCTACCCATCACTCTCTTTTTCTCTCTTTCTGTCACTCTCTCTCTCTCTCTCTCTCTCTCTCTCTCTCTCTCTCTCTCTCTCTCTCTCTCTCTCTCTCTCTCTCTCTCTATCTCTCTCTCTCTCTCTCTCTCTCTCTCTCTTTCTCTCTCTCTCTCTCCTCTCTCTCTCCTCTCTCCTTCTCTCTGTTTTTCTCTCTCTATCTCTCTCTCCCTCTCTCTCTCTCTCTCTCTCTCTCTCTCTCTCTCTCTCTCTCTCTCTCTCTCTCTCTCTCTCTCTCTCTCTTTGCGCTGCCTCCCGCCCTCCATCACAGTTCCGGATCCGGCGCCATTTCAGCACCCTGAAAAGCTGCTTTCGTACCTCTTCGTATTTGTCTTGCAGTAATAACCGTCCCATTGACATGATCGAATGAATGAACGATTCGCCCCTTACCCCATTCAGTATTGAATCATCGCCAGGTTACTTTTTGAAAACAATCTGTCGCATATCCCTGTATCTTTATCCCCTTCCTGGTCTCCCCTCATTTGATAAATGGATGCGTGTGAAATATCAGATATCAAGGGAAAGCTTTTATCTCCGTGTTGTTCCAGCGAGGAGCCCCGAAGACCCCTTTTTCGCCAAAGGTTGCTAGGCAACGCGCCGGAGAATCTTGATTGACTGTGCTAAACGTATTTCCCTGTTTCTCAATGCAGTTGGCAAATCCACCTTTGCATGCCGAGGCAGATGAAGCCAAAGGGAAAGGGAATATAATGGAATTGTTGATGGAACAGAAACAGTGGTCAGGGTACTTACTTCTACCATAAGAACATTCTTCTTGACGTCTGCTGTCCAGTACAACATGATGTTGCCGGCTTCGTCCAACCATGCTTCCTGCTGCCAGCCGTACGACGAGAGCCACCGACACCACGTCACACACATAAATAACAGTACCTCTGGGAGTTGCATTTTAGTTGTTGGTTGGCCTCGTGGTTAGGGTGATATGCTTCACTTCTCTCGTTTCAATTTTCTTGTCTACTATTATTAGTAGTACTATGATTACTATAAACTTTCTCTTTCTCTCTCTCCTTTTTTCTCTCTCTCTCGTCTTTCCTGCCCACTTCACTATTTTTGTTTGAGGGTTTACATGTTTTTGTTTTGTTTTAGCTTGTTTATTGATTTAGACTACATAATGTATTTAGAGTCAGAGGAAGTTTGATAATTTATACATTTGTTTATTATGACGGTCTACCAAAAAAAGGGAACGTAAGAAAGAAAGAAAGAAAATAAATGATAAGTCGGTTAAAAAGTTTGAGATTTTAATATCAGTTACGAAAGGCAAAGAAACCCATTTTTTAACACTTCGTTTTGAGAAAGAAGTTGAGAATCGGCCAGTCAGAATACCAACAAAAACAAACAAACAAAGAAACATATGAAATACCACCACATTACCCTGTCATCATTTTGTTTTTGTGTTTTTCCTTCATAGAAAATTACCTTTGTTTAATTACTTTTAATGGGAGACGTAACTCACCTGGCATGCTCTAACTGGCCCTCCTCAATCTACTCCAAAAGATACCTTGTAGCCGCCATTGAATCAAAGGGGAGTAAGTGAGGGGAAAATAAACACTTATAGATATCTTTTATTCACTATTTTTTGGAGAGTGGGGGGTATAAGTTTAAAGACTTGGTTATTTATCGGTGAATCATTTTTTTTTTCTTTTTTAGTATATATGTAAAGAAAAGGGTTAGTGTTTGGTTTCTTTTTCTCTTCTTCTTCTTCTTTTTTCTTTTGGTCTCGATTTTGGTCATAAGTCTGTTGGAGGAAGAAAGGATTTTTTTTTTTCTTTTGCGTTTTCGTGCAAAAAATCGAATTTACATGAACTCACAGTAAATATGTCTCCTCCTATGTGTTGTATAATAGATAAATATGATGGAAGAGAGAGACAGAGAAAGAAAGAGAGAGGGAGAGAGAGATCGACAGACGCAGAGACGGACAGACAGACAAATTACATTCTTCCA
>NC_091553.1:10072197-10077197 GCF_042767895.1 Penaeus vannamei
CTCTCTGCCTGTCTCTCTCTCTCTGTCTCTGTCTCTCTATCTCTCTCCTTCTTTCTCTCTCTCTGTCTCTCTCTCTCTCTCTCTCTCTCTCTCTCTCTCTCTCTCTCTCTCTCTCTCTCTCTCTCTCTCTCTCTCTCTCTCTCTCTTTCACCCTTTCTCTGTATCAATTTTTCGTTTTCCCTACCCTCTTTCTCATTCTTTGTTTCTTTCTCTATCATTCTGTCTCTCTCTCTCTCTCTCTCTCTCTCTCTCTCTCTCTCTCTCTCTCTCTCTCTCTCTCTCTCTCTCTCTCTCTCTCTCTCTCTCTCTCTCCCTCTCTCCCTCTCTCACTCTCTCCCTCTCTCCCTCCCTCCCTCCATTCATCCATCCATCCCTCTCATTCTTCCCTTCTCTCGCTCCATTTCCCCTCTTTATCCCTCTTACTCTCCCTGCCAATTTCACACTAATCATCGAGTAAATCATTTTCTTTCCAGCAGCCGCTCCATTCAGGTCCCGAAGCAATCCTCTCCTTGAAGCCCTTGCAAGTACATTAGGCTCCAGGTGACGTCCACTTACTGGCACCAGGAACCGGGTCAGTTCAGTTGCGTCTCTGCCTCTCCCTCTTTTCTCCTACCCTACCTCTCTTTCTCTCTGTCTGTCTATCTATCTGTCTGTTTGTCTGTTTATTTGTCCATCTATCTGTCTATATATGAAATCTTATATATGTATATACATACATACATACACACACACACACACACACACACACACACACACACACACACACACACACATATATATATATATATATATATATATATATATATATATATATATATATATATATATATATATATATATATATATATATATATATATATATATATATATATATATATATATATATATATATATATATGTATATATATGTATACATATGTATATATGTATATATATGTATATATATGTATATATATATAATGAAACATATATACACGCTCCCGCACGCAAACACACATGCACACATACAACTATAACATATTACTAAATTCTGCATATTTGTGGAAGCAAGGAGCAACACCTCGCTCCAAGGAGCAGCCGCACTCCAACACAATCACTCTACCTATCAATATATATATATATATATATATATATATATATATATATATATATATATATATATATATGTCTATCTATCTGTTTATATCTTACTATCTGTCTGTCTATCTATCGATATATATCTAACTCTCTGTCTGCCTATATAACTGTCTCTCTGTCTGTCTGTCTATCAATCTATCTATCAATCTATCTATTTGTCTGTTTGTCTGCCTACCTATATAGAGCTATCTTTATGTCTATATATAAAGATATATAGACAGAAAGATAGATAGTTAGATATATAAGTATCTAGATATCTGGCTATCTACCTCTCTCTCTCTCTCTCTCTATCTATCTATCTATCTATCTATCTATCTATCTATCTATCTATCTCTCTTTCTCTCTCTCTCTCTCTCTCTCTCTCTCTCTCTCTCTCTCTCTCTCTCTCTCTATCTATCTATCTATCTATCTATCTATCTATCTCTCTCTCTCTCTGTCTGTCTCTCTCTGTCTCTCTCTCTCTGTCTCTCTCTCTCTGTCTCTCTCTCTCTCTCTCTCTCTCTCTCTCTCCCTCTCTCTCTCCTCTCTCTCTTCCTATCTATTTACCTATCTATCCATCTCTCTTATTCTCTCTCTCTTGCTCTCTCTCTCTCTCTCTCTCTCTCTCTCTCTCTCTCTCTCTCTCTCTCTCTCTCTCTCTCTCTCTATCTCTCAAGAATTAAGGATAAGAACATCAATATCAACGTAAATAAGATAATAATCATTATCGGTACAAATGATACCTATGCTGATAAAAAAAATCAGTAATCAAAATAATAATGATGATGATGATGTCGATTGTAATGATAGTTTTAATGCTAATAATGATATAGAGATAATAGTTATCATTATTGCTGTTCTCATTATCTCTTTTATTTTCATATCAATAATATCATTATTAGCATTGTCATTATTATTATTATCACTATTATTATTAATATCAATAACACTATTTTCTTTTTTTATCATCTGTTTTATAAAAACAATTATCAATAATGGTAATAATGATAACGATTATTATTTTTATTAGTACTATTATTGTTATCATTATCATAATTTTGTTAGTTTTATTATTGTTTTTATCACTAATGATAATGTTGATGATAACAGTAATAACAATGACGATGATGATAATAGCAATAATAATTACTATGATGATAATAATGATCATAAGAGTAATAATGACATTTATAATGATAATGATAATGATGATAAAATTAACAACAACAACAACAACAACAATGATAATAATAATGATAATAATGATAATAATGATAATAATAATAGTGATAATAACAATAATAGTAATAATAACAATAATAATAATAATAATAAAGATATTAATAATAATGATAATAATAATAATAGTAAAAATAATAATTGTGACAACAACAGCAATAATAATGAAAAGAATCATAATAATCGTAATCATAATCATAATCACAACGATAATAATAACAATACCGATGATAAGGATGATAGGAACAATAATAATGATAATATTTATGATGTAGGTAATGATGATGATAATGCCAATGACAATAAGAATAATAGGAGTAGTAATAATGATAATAGTAATTATAACTAATAACAATGAGAGTAACTGTAATGGTGACAATTATAATAATAAAGATACTGCAATAATAATGATAATGATAATAGTAATACTAATAATGACAATGATTATTATTTCAAATTCGTATCATTATCATTATCATCATTATCATTATTATTATTATCATTATCATTATTATTATTATCATTATCTTTATCATTATTATCATTATTATCATCATTATCATCATCATAATTACTGGTATCATCATTATTATTATAACAATTAATAAAAATAACAACAACAACAGCAGCAATAATAATAATGTTGATAACTAGAAAAGCAACGACAATATCAAACCTAATCCACGTAGATAGACAAGAAATAAATAATTAAACCAAGAATCCCTTACCAATCACCATGATAATAATTAATTAAAAAAAAGATAAAATAGAAAAAAAAGAACTCGACGACCTTGACCACAGACACTCATGACCGTAGTAACAATGACCAAGAGAAACAGGGAAGCGTCTAAGAGTCTCTTTGACCTTTGACCTAGTGCAGATTCTAGGTCTAATCTCATCCAATCCGCCAAGTTGGGTTCAAAGCGGATTAGGCTGCTAACTGTGTCCCTTGTATGCTGACCTTGACCTTTGACCTCTCGGGGAAGAAAGGCAGGAAGGGAGAGGGAAAGAGGAGGTGGTTGTGGTAGAGGGAAAAGAGGAAGGAAAGGGAGGGAGGAAGGGAGAAAATAGGGAGGACAGTGGGAATTGGGAAGGAAAGAAGGAAATGGGGGAAAAAGAAGGAAAAGGGAAATGGGGGGGAGGAGAAGGAAAGGGGGAAACGGAGGAGAAGGAAAAAGAAACCATTGGGAACGAAATGGGGTAGAGGGAAAAGAGGAGGGAAGGGGGGAATGAGGAGGAAGGGAGAAAATATGGAGGGCAGTAGGAATTGGGGAGGAAAGAAGGAAATGGGGAAAAAAGAAGGAAAGGGCGAAATGGGAGGGAAGAAGAAAAAGAAAAGACTGAGGGGAGAAGTAAGGACAAAGGGAAATGGGAAGGACCAAAGGAAAGGAAGAGGAAAGACGGACATGGTAAGGAAAAGAGGAAATGGGTAGAAAAGCAGGAAATCTAGAGAAAGATAAGAAGAGACGATAAAAGAAGGAACTGGAGTAGAAAGAAGGATATGGAGAGAAAAGGTAAAAATAGGGAGGGAGAAAGGAAACGGAAAGGAGAAAGTGAAGCTCGGAGGAGGAGGGAAAACATAAAAGAAAAAATGAAATAGGAGGAAAATAAGGAAACATGGAGGAGAAAAGGGAAATAAGGAATAGGGAAGGAAAGAGATGCGAACGAAAGGTAATGAGCAGAAAAGAGGGAACAGGAAAGGAAGAAGAAAAATAGGAAGAGGAGAAGAAAATGAAGAAGAGAGAAAAGAAAAGAGAAATACAAAAGAACAGAAGGAACTTTTACATACAAATCATGGATTTTCTCCCATTGATACAAAATCTATTGTGATAATTCGTAATATCAATACGAGATTCGTTTTTTTAATCCATAATACACGACAGTATATACCCAATATTCCATCATCATTAAAAGCAGGCAGATTCTGCAACATTTTAGCAACCCACATCCAAATATTGCAACTCACTTCCTGTTTGTAAAAAGACACTGATCAAAGATTTCTTAGAATTTACTAATACACCTTTGCATAATAGATTTAATTTTCGTGATATGTTTTCACCATGATCAACAGGCCGATGTAATATGTTTGATATAAAACTGTCAAGGTAAAGATATGGTATGTCGTTTTATTAAATGTTTGTGATGATATAAGAATAATATAGTAATATATAAGAATGATATAATAATGAATGATATAATGTCCGGTAGAAACGATATAGAGTGTATGATTGACGGGTTTTCCTTTATCTTAGTCAGTAAATTTGTTTCTTTTATATCATATCACCCTTTTCATGTATTATCTCTGGTTTTTTTCTTATTCTTTTGTTCATTTTTATGTTCATTATCAATCTTCTTTTTTGATTTTTCAGCTTTTTTCTTTTGTTTTCTTTCCTGAATCGTCATCTTTACCTTCTTTTTCGTTCTTCTTCTCTTCTTTGTATTTTCTCTTTTTCTTTTCGTTCTCCTCTTCTTTTATTATTCCTAATTCTTGACCTTATTTCCTTATTGTTTCAATTTTTCAATAGCACTGTTTCTTGTTCCTTCTCTCCTCCTTACACTATCATTATTTACTTTATTTTTCCCCTTTTCTCACTTTCTTCTTGATTTCACTTTCTCTCTCTCTCTCTCTCTCTCTCTCTCTCTCT
>NC_091553.1:10084697-10087197 GCF_042767895.1 Penaeus vannamei
TGTTGATGATAATGATAATAACAATAACAATAATGTTATTGATAATAATAGTAATGAGGATGATGTTGATGATAATGATAATAACAATAACAATAATGATAATAATAATTATTACAATAATGAGAAAAGCAATAATGTTACTAATAAAGTTATTGATAAAAAAAAACAATAACAGTAATTTCACAGCAAAAAAAGAGTCAAATCTAATCGATACCTTAGTGTCCCCTAATACCAATCACCAAATCAAAACAAACAAACGAACAAACAAAAGCCTATCGCGAGTCTAAGGAGATGATTTACATTGATGAAGCCTCGAAGATTAGGCCTCCAAGATTAGGCCTCCAAGATTAAGCCTCCAAGATTAGGCCTCCAAGATTAGGCCTCCAAGATTAGGCCTCCAAGATTAAGCCTCCAAGATTAAGCCTCCAAGATTAAGCCTCCAAGATTAGGCCTCCAAGATTAGGCCTCCAAGATTAAGCCTCCAAGATTAAGCCTCCAAGATTAAGCCTCCAAGATTAAGCTTCCAAGATTAGGCCTCCAAGGTTAAAATTCTAAGATTAGGCCTCCAAGAGTAAGCCTCCAAGATTAAGCTTCCAAGATTAGGCCTCCAAGATTAGGCCTCCAAGATTAGGCCTCCAAGATTAGGCCTCCCAAGAACCGTTCCTCCAGCATTAACAAGGACAAGAGAGGTGAGATCATTTGTGTGAAACTTTCGGCTTCATAAAACTCAGAAGGAGCTGCCTACCAGTGCCTGTTTTATTTCCCTCTGTGGGGATTTTACCTTGTGGTCAGGAAGGCTGCTTTTCGTGTGTGAGGAGACCCGTCTATTTTATGGTGACTGATGGTGGTGACTCATTCTTTTTTTGAAGGGGATGTGTAAAGGAGCTTTTTTCTTTTTTTCTTTTTTTCTTTTTTCTTTTTTTTTGAGGGAGGAAGGAAAGGCCATGCATTTTTTTCAGGGAAGGAAAAGCGGGTTTTTTAGTTGGAGGAAAATTATGTTAGCCTTTTTATTTGATTTTATTATTTCAGAGGCTTTAATAAATGCATAAAGTGGAGGACAGAGATCTCTTAGCAAATTGAAATGGAGCATTTTTCTTACACGTCAACTACCTGTGCGAAAATGCGTCTATTTTTTATATATCTACACAATCAGTGGAGTTATGAGTGTGATAAATGAGCTTCCTCTAACGACAACAGTTGCTAAAGCTTATGAAAGATGGCAGAGGCTTTGCATAATAACCTCATCCCCAGTTAGCTTTGTTATTGAAACCGGGCGTGGAGATTGCGTAGAGTTTATAAATGCAGGGCGCCTACAGTATGGCTTAGAGCGAATCATTCTTTAACAGGGGAATGAGGGGAGGGGGGATTATACTAAAGGGGCTCCCTTTAGTAACATCTGCAGTAGTCTTAGAGAAGTTCTTGAACAAATAGTAAAATAAATGAATGGGAATAACGAGAGAACAAAGGAGAGAGAAAATATAAGACTTGGAAAAAAGAGGAATTAAAGGGTACAAAGAGAGAGATACCTATAAAATCTATCACTGTATATGAAAGAGGGGACCGAGGAGGAGGTGACAACAACAGTTACTAAAGCTTATGAAAGATGGCAGAGGCTTTACATGATAGCGTCATCCCCAGTTAGCTTTTCAGTTTAGTCCTTTGTTTACCACCCTGGCTAACTGCACAGGCGTGGGCAAGTATAGTTAGCTTTGGTATTGAAACCGGGCGTAGAGAATACGTAGAGTTTATAAAAAGTTTAGTCCTCTGTTTACCACCCTGGATAACTGCACAGGCGTGGGCAAGTATAGTTAGCTTTGGTATTGAAACCGGGCGTAGAAAATGCGTAGAGTTTATAAAAAGGGCACCTACAGGGAGGATTATACTAAAGGGGCTCCCTTTAGTAACATCTACAGTAGTCCTATAGAAGTTCTTGAACAAATAGTAAAACAAATGGATGGGAATAATGAGAGAACAAAAGAGAGAAAATCTAAGACTCGGGAATAAGAGAAATTAAATGGTACTAAGAGAGAGAGTGCGTAGAGTTTATAAAAGCAGGACACCTACAGTATGGTTTAGAGCGAATCATTCTTTAACAGGGGGATGAGGGGAGGGGGGATTATACTAAAGGGGCTCCCTTTAGTAACATCTGCAGTAGCCTTAGAGAAGTTCTTGAACAAATAGTAAAACAAATGGATGGGAATAACGAGAGAACAAAGGAGAGAGAAAATATAAGACTTGGAAAAAAAGAGGAATTAAAGGGTACAAAGAGAGAGATACCTATAAAATCTATCACTGTATATGAAAGAGGGAACCGAGGAGGAGGTGACAACAACAGTTGCTAAAGCTTATGAAAGATGGGAGAGGCTTTACATGATAGCGTCATCCCCAGTTAGCTTTTCAGTTTAGTCCTTTGTTTACCACCCTGGCTAACTGCACAGGCGTGGGCAAGTATAGTTAGCTTTGGAAATGAAACCGGGCGTATAGAATGCGTAGAGTTTAT
>NC_091553.1:10099697-10102197 GCF_042767895.1 Penaeus vannamei
AAATAGGGTACGGCTGCCGTATGCGTAACACCGGCCTTCGATATATTCGCGCTCGCCACGTTCCTTTGGTTACTTCCATGAAATTTTGTTAAATGACTACATAATTGCAGGTTATGTTGCATTACTAACCTAGCATCCATACCCTCTGAAGAGCCATACTACCATTCAACTGCTCTTCAGAAAGCACATACTTCGGTGATCATTGACTTTGTACTTCTGGTTTTATAGCCTCCATCAGCATCATGTTCTTTTAGTGAAGACATAAATGCTGCCATGAGGTCACTTTGTCTGGCAGCGGTAGGCCTATCCCTCAAGACGCATGCTGTGGTGCTTGTGAGGGGCGAGGGAGGACGCGCCGTGACGCAGGACGCATTGGTGCCTCTCACAAGCACTCTCCCGCCTCACTCATTGCCTACACAATTGCCTGGCAAGCACACACCAAGTATTTTGGCAGAGTTTTTGCGTATGGCAGTTGTGTCCGATTTCTCGCGGTTAGGCATACGGCACACATAATGCGTATGCGATTTTAAACGTCACTTCCGGATAAAAAGTCCGAGCCAAGTCAATCTAACCTAATCTAACCTCCTTGAGAGTGGCATCATCTCCTGTCATGAAGTCACCATTGTGTCTGTTTCATTTCCGGATAAAAAGTACGACCCAAGCCAATCTCACCTAATCTAACCTACTTGAGAGTGATATCTCCTGCCATGAAGTCTCCATCGTGTCTGGTTCACCGCGCATGCGCAGGACACCAATTGGGGGCTTTTCTGCTGTACCAGTTGTCACTTCCTTTTCTCTTTTATGTTCCCTTGTTCTCACAACTTTCCTCTGTTACACGTAGAGATCGTTTGCCTATTTTATATGTTTGTAATAAAAACCATGCTAGTCTGCTCTCTGCGGGCACGAGGGTGAGAGGCAGCCTCGCTCTTCACGCCCATGCAGCTGGCTTCCAACGCACGCCAATCAATTTTGCTCTGAGAACACTCACAACTTTCCTCTGGTGTGTATGTTGGTGATAAAAAAGCACAACAATACAACAGAATAAAAAGTTCGTTTGCGTGTGAGTGAGGCGACATTACGTACTTCCACAGTCAGAGTTTCAAGGGCACTGACTTCCCACGCTCTGTGAGCCTCTGTCTCTATCGTACGGACAGCTGTGTTTGCACAAGCGGTTGCCCACTTGATCATAGTCTGTTCAATTTAGCCTATGAAATAACATTATGGGCGACGGAGGTGGTGGGTTAGATTACATTCTTGCAAAATTCGCTTGCAGACTTGTAGATCATACAGAGGAAGCTTGCCAGAATAACATTTTTTTCACAATATTTTTCGATTTTTTCGGGGAGCCTAGCAGTGATTATGCTCTTATTGAGGTATATGCGAATATTTTTAGCATTCGCATTTACGTGTTTGTATACATCGATGTCGTATCACCATCACGTATCTAACACCACGACGGGTATTAGTGAAAGTGTGGGCCCGGAAACGATTGCTTTCGGATATTATGATATGATAACTTAGTTTACTTGCTTATCATTATGTTCATTGTGACTGGCTGTCTATTTTGCTACTAAATTATCAGCTTACAGTACTCTAATCTCACTTCTTGTCAAAAAATCGTATGGCTGATCATAATGAGTAAACTGTTTTTTTTTTTTTCTTACATTCACAAATTTTTTACGATAATGTTAGGTATAAACTATGTTCAGACGTCATTCAAATTGTATTCATATATATTCACAAACTGTGTACGGTGGCTTTGTGCAAAAGTATGGAATCAGGAAGGGAAAACTTTGAAGTATCTTTTATCCATTCTCTCTCTCTCTCTCTCTCTCTCTCTCTCTCTTTCTCTCTCTTTCTCTTTCTCTTTCTCTTTCTCTGTTACTGTCTCTGTCTCTGTCTCTGTCTCTGTCTCTGTCTGTCTCTCTCTCTCTCTCTCTCTCTCTCTCTCTTCTCTCTCTCTCTCTCTCTCTCTCTCTCTCTCTCTCTCTCTCTCTCTCTCTCTCTCTCTCTCTCTCTCTTCCTTTCTATCACTCTCTCTTTCTTTCCTTCCCTCTCCCTCTCCCTCCCTCCCTCCCTCCCTCCCTCCATCTCTCTCTCCCCTTCCCTCCCTCCCTCCCTCCACCTCTCTCCTTCCCTCCCTCCCTCCCTCCCTCCCTCTCTCTCCCTCCCTCCCTCCCTCCCTCCCTCCGTCCCTCCCTTCCTCCTTCCCTCTCCCTCCCTCCCTCTCTCTCCTTCCCTCCCTCTCCTTCCAAGCATATTTCGGCCTTTTAAACACCCGGGGATCGAGAGTTACACCCAACAGCGCGAATGAACCAGACAACAAACTTGTATCACTTCCCGGATTTCCACCAATTAATTAGCTTACAACTTTTGATTAATTGCACAAATTCAAACTAATTATAGCACACAATTAGAGCCGATGGATGGACAAAAGAGGGAGTGGAGGGAAATTCCGGAGAAAGATGGAGATGAAGTTATAAGATTGATGAGGGTGAGG
>NC_091553.1:10109697-10122197 GCF_042767895.1 Penaeus vannamei
TCATTTGCATTTTTTTCGAATAGTAGATTGGTTATTTGGTTTGAGTTTGATAACGTTCCGAATATCTCCATGATTGTTTAAGTTTATATGTATGGATATATATATATATATATATATATATATATATATATATGTATGTATGTGTGTGTGTGTGTGTGTGTGTGCGTGTGTGTGTGTGTGTGTGTGTGTGTGTGTGTGTGTGTGTGTGTGTGTGTGTGTGTGTATACATATATATATATATATTGTAATGACCAGAAGTATGTCATAAATATGTTTATTTGCAAAAAGACGAGTCCTAGAAAGATATTATAAAATTTAGTTTAGTTAGCCCTAAAATTTTAACATTTCGTTTTCGATACTATTAAACTTTTTGAGGGGAGTCAGAGCGCATTATTATTTACGTAAACCAACTTGTGTTGATTACATCAACTTATGTATTTTCATGAAGAGGAATGAATAATTATGTCTTATTGTTTAATAAAGGCCTTATTAAACACAAGCAAAATCAACGCGCATTTACTCAATATTTGTAGCTTTAATTCATGGAACAAATGTAGATTATAATATTGAAATAATTGTACATTCCTTTAATGATATTTTAGTCACAACTGATATCATATATATATATATATATATATATATATATATATATATATATATATGTGTGTGTGTGTGTGTGTGTGTGTGTGTGTGTGTGTGTGTGTGAGTGTGTGAGTGTGTGTGTGTGTATATATGTATATATATATATATATATATATATATATATATATATATATATATATATATATATACATATATATATATATATATATACATATATATATATATATATATATATATATATATATATATATATATATATATAACATACAAGTTATCATATTTATTCTACTCTATTTATGAACCGTTATTTTTTGGGCACCGTAACCTTAACGGTTTAAGATTCGTGGGTGAGGATGAATTCATTCCTCTGTTGACTGGGCACCAAACATTATAATGGTCATAAAAAACTTTTTAGCTATTAGCATTTTATTCAATAAATAAATAATATTGAGCATGTGGCATATCATTATGTAAATCTTAGCACTAAACATTCAAATATAAACAAGCAATTTTCTCCACTAAACTTATATTTAGGGTTAATTCTATACCCTCCTTTTTCGTACTAATTATAACTCAATAATAATTTCCATGAATAAAGTAATAAACATACATGAGACGGAATCACACCCATTCTCTCAATATCATTAAACATCATAATTTCCCTCTCTTACCCTTCATTTTGATAATTAACTGCAATTTCAATCTATATATTGATACCGCCGGAATTATCACCTATGACGAATTCCGTTACTGTATCCACGGACATGAAAATTACGAAATAAGTAACATTATTATTCCCTAGCAAGGAAGTACAATGGCGTGTTGATCTCGCCGCGTTTTCTCAACCTTTTCTCTCAGTCTCTCTCTGTTGGGAGGAAAGCAAGGGCTCATCTGAATTATCACAATTCAATAAACAGGGATTTCATTATTACCTTAATCCACTTACCTAGCATTATAATGTATATAATATCAGGGTAAAACACGACTTTTTTACCAGTGCTGAACATACCTGTGTTAAGGGGCAGAGGTTGGACTAGTCTGATGGAAAGCCGTCAAAAGAACAAACTTATTGCTTTTTAACAAATAAATTATTAACATTTAAACAAACAAACCATTTATAAATGATTACAATAATTTGTTCTATTTGTTATAACACTAAATTTTGCTATATTGATATGCCTTTAGAAAAGTATTAAAATATGCAAACAAATGTTTCAGTGACGTACACACATCTTTGAAAATAGAACCAACGCACCTTTTTCTAATGTCGATTGAATAATGATCTTGACATATAGATAGCTAGATATAGATATAGGTAAAAATATTTATGTATCTATCTATATCTATCTATCTATCTATCTATCTATCTATCTATCTATCTATCTATAAATAAATATATATATATATATATATATATATATATATATATATATATATATATATATATATATATGTATGTATGTATGTATATATATATTCATATATATTATATATGTATACATATATCTGTATATATATATATATATATATATATATATATATATATATATATATATACATATATATACATATATATATATATATATGTATATATATAATATATATATAATATATAAATATATATATATATATATATATATATATATATGTGTGTGTGTGTGTGTGTGTGTGTGTGTGTGTGTGTGTGTGTGTGTGTGTGTGTGTGTGTGTGTGTGTGTGTGCACGCAAACAGAGAAACCGAGATGCGTCGTTGATCAAGATGTACAGTTCATGAAAAGAAAAATGCTTTTCAGAAAATCCAATTTGCCTTGGGTACTGATTGGAACGGCCGACCCCGCCCTGCCTAGCGCGTGTCTCAGTGTATCTTGATGGGCGGAAGCGCCTTATTATCCGCCTCCGATCTCTAACTCTTCGCCAGATACAACGAACGCAAACTTCGACGCCCAGGCAAGGGACCTGACCTGCGAGCACTCCCGAGCACTTTCCTTTTCTTTACATTCCCATCGTATAGAAGACATTTGCCTGGTCTTAAAGGCGTCCCCTGAGGAGGGAAAAACGTGCTGCCGCCCCGAAAGAAATCCATAAGTGCCAAGATCCCTATGGAAGTTAAGAGAATTTTGACCTTTAGGAACTTCCGTCTCGCGTGTCTGTTTGGGCCGCTGTGGCAGTGAGGCGAACCCGGAAGTTTTGGAAGAGACTCACAACTCATTCTTAAACGCGAGTCTTTCGCCCTCGCCTCACAGGTTGTCCTCACACTTTTTTCCCTTTGTCCACATTTCTCATTCTCGTTTTGCCTTGGCGTTCTCGTAACCCTCCGTCACCTAATTTCTCGTAACTCTCTCCTATTCTTCCCTCGCTCATCCCATCTCAAACCTCATACCTCGTGTTCCTATATTTTTCGTCCTCATACCTCATCTCCTTCCTTCCTCTCCCTTCATTCTACCCCTCCCTTTCTCCCCCCTCCCCCTGTCAGCCTTCCTGAAACATCTCCAAGATTCCTATCAAGTTACGACCACCAGTAAAGTTGTTTTTTGTCACGTCAAGTTTCACATCGGAAACAACTTGGTGTTAGCTCCAGTGAGGAACATGTATGGCCTTCTCTCTCTCTCTGTTCTTTTCCTTGGCTCTTCTCTATCTCCTTCTTCTCTTCTTTCTCCTTCCCCTCTTCTTCTTCACCTTTTTTCTATTCATCGTTGTTATCATCATTTATATCAGTCTTCTCCTCCCCTTTCTTCGATCTTTCTATCTTCCTTCTTCCTCTTTCCCTCCCGCATCTCTTCAATTCCTCTTCCTCCTCGCGCAGACACACCGTGGTCTCGTAAGTTGCAGATGTGGATGATGCAACTTGATATAACTAAGTTGCAAGATTTACACTTTCTCTAGACCGAGTGCGTGTCTCAGAGAGGGAGGGGGGAGGGGGGAGGGAGCAAGAAAGAAGGAGAATGATTTATGATGAACAGAGAGAACGAGAGAAAATTAAGGAACTAGAAAAGACGATGAGATACACGCAATAGACAGATAGATTATGTCAACAGAGGCGAGAAACAAATGTGATAAAGATAGTAAAGGCGGAAACAGACAAGAGGATAAAGAAAACGAAGAAAAGTGAGGATAATAACTATAATGATACTGATATCTTTATGATAATGAAATCATTAACAATAGAAACAGTAACAACAATAATAAAACGATAATGAGTGATAATGATGATAACGATGGGGATCATGTTAACAGTAATGAAAGTAAAAAGCACAAAACTATAATAATAGCAAAATAAATAATCATAAAGAAATCAACATGAACGAACACCATGAGAAAGAGGGAGAGAGAAAAAAAAGAGGAGAAAGAGAGAAAAAAAGGAGAGAGAGAGAGTAAGAGAGAGGGACATAGAGAGAAAGAGAGAGAGAAGGGAGAGAAAGAGAGAGAGAGACAGGCAGACGAACAGAGAAACATAGGCATAGACAGACAGGCAGACAGACAGAAAACCAGAAAACAAAAAAAAGACAAAACAAAAACCCAAAAAAATAGAACAACAAAAACAGCAAACAAGGTCAGCAGCGGACACCCAGACCGGGGGGGGGGGGAACAGAAGCATCCCTTGACACGCCATCACCCAAGTTCTCATCTCAGGCAAACACACATCACGACGCCATCTTCCCCTGAATTGCCACCGGGGGGTCGCCAGTGTTGGGGGGGGGGGATGGAGGGAGTGGGTACTGAGTGGGGGGAGTTGGATGGGAGAAGGGGAGTGGGGGAGAGGAAGGGGAGTTGGGGTATGGGAGTGGAGGGTGGGGGAGTGGGTACTGAAGGGGGGAGTTGGATGGGAGAAGGGGAGTGGGAATTTGGGGGAAATTAGTGGGAGTGGGGGAGAAGAGGGGGAATTAAATGGGAGAAGGGGAGTGGAAGTGGGGGAGAGGAGGGGGAGTTGGATGGGGGTATGGGAGTGGAGGGTGGGGGAGTTGGATATTAGAAAGGGGGGATGGGCGAATGGGTACTGGAGGGGGGAGATGGATGGGAGAAGGAGAGTGGGAATTTGGGGGAGAGCAGGCGGGGTGGATGGGAAAAGGGGAGTGGGAGTGGGGGAGGGGAGGGGGAATTGGATGGAGGTAGGGGAGTTGGATGATAGAAAGGGGAGAGGTTGGGGGGAGTGGGATGGGAGAAGGGGAGTGGGAATTTGGGGGAGTTGAATGTAGGTAGGGGAGTTGGATGTTAGAAAGGGGGAGATAAGAATGGGATATTGGAGTGGGGGAATGGAGGGGGATATGGGAGCGGAGAGATGGGGGAGTTAAATGTTAGAAAGTGGGAGGAACTTGGAGGAGATAAGAGTGGGAGTGAGAGAGAGGAGGGGGAGGTGGATGGGGGTAGGGGAGTGGGGGATGGGGGAGTTGAATGTTAGAAAGGGGGAGGAACTTGGAGGAGGGAGATGGGGGAGTTAGATGGGAGAAGAAGAGTGGGTACTGGAGGCTGTGCATGACGAAGAGTTCATGGTGAAGTGTACATGAAGAGGTGTTCATGCTGAGAAGGTGTACATGAAGAGGTGTTCATGCTGAGAAGGTGTACATGAAGAGGTGTTCATGCTGAGAAGGTGTACATGAAGAGGTGTTCATGCTGAGAAGGTGTACATGAAGAGGCGTTCATGGCGAGAAGGTGTACATGAAGAGGTGTTCATGGCGAGAAGGTGTACATGAAGAGGTGTTCATGCTGAGAAGGTGTACTTGAAGAGGTGTTCATGCTGAGAAGGTGTGCATGAAGAGGTGTTCATGCTGAGGTGTACATGAAGAGGTGTTCATGCTGAGAAGGTGTGCATGAAGAGGTGTTCATGCTGAGAAGGCGTGCATGAAGAGGTGTTCATGGTGAGAAGGTGTGCATGAAGAGGTGTTCATGCTGAGAAGGTGTGCATGAAGAGGTGTTCATGCTGAGAAGGTGTGCATGAAGAGGTGTTCATGCTGAGAAGGTGTGCATGAAGAGGTGTTCATGGTGAGAAGGTGTGCATGAAGAGGTGTTCATGCTGAGAAGGTGTGCATGAAGAGGTGTTCATGTAGAGAAGGTGTGCATGAAGAGGTGTTCATGCTGAGAAGGTGTGCATGAAGAGGTGTTCATGGTGAGAAGGTGTACATGAAGAGGTGTTCATGCTGAGAAGGTGTGCATGAAGAGGTGTTCATGTTGAGAAGGTGTGCATGAAGAGGTGTTCATGCTGAGAAGGTGTGCATGAAGAGGTGTTCATGGTGAGAAGGTGTGCATGAAGAGGTGTTCATGGTGAGAAGGTGTGCATGAAGAGGTGTTCATGGTGAGAAGGTGTACATGAAGAGGTGTTCATGTTGAGAAGGTGTGCATGAAGAGGTGTTCATGGTGAGAAGGTGTGCATGAAGAGGTGTTCATGCTGAGAAGGTGTACATGAAGAGGTGTTCATGGTGAGAAGGTGTACATGAAGAGGTGTTCATGGTGAGAAGGTGTACATGAAGAGGTGTTCATGGTGAGAAGGTGTACATGAAGAGGTGTTCATGGTGAGAAGGTGTACATGAAGAGGTGTTCATGCTGAGAAGGTGTACATGAAGAGGTGTTCATGCTGAGAAGGTGTACATGAAGAGGTGTTCATGGTGAGAAGGTGTACATGAAGAGGTGTTCATGGTGAGAAGGTGTACATAAGAGGTGTTCATGCTGAGAAGGTGTACATGAAGAGGTGTTCATGGTGAGAAGGTGTACATGAAGAGGTGTTCATGCTGAGAAGGTGTGCATGAAGAGGTGTTCATGGTGAGAAGGTGTACATGAAGAGGTGTTCATGGTGAGAAGGTGTACATGAAGAGGTGTTCATGCTGAGAAGGTGTACATGAAGAGGTGTTCATGCTGAGAAGGTGTACATGAAGAGGTGTTCATGCTGAGAAGGTGTGCATGAAGAGGTGTTCATGCTGAGAAGGTGTACATGAAGAGGTGTTCATGGTGAGAAGGTGTACATGAAGAGGTGTTCATGGTGAGAAGGTGTACATGAAGAGGTGTTCATGCTGAGAAGGTGTGCATGAAGAGGTGTTCATGCTGAGAAGGTGTACATGAAGAGGTGTTCATGGTGAGAAGGTGTACATGAAGAGGTGTTCATGCTGAGAAGGTGTACATGAAGAGGTGTTCATGGTGAGAAGGTGTTCATGGTGAGAAGGTGTGCATGAAGAGGTGTTCATGCTGAGGTGTACATGAAGAGGTGTTCATGGTGAGAAGGTGTACATGAAGAGGTGTTCATGCTGAGGTGTACATGAAGAGGTGTTCATGGTGAGAAGGTGTACATGAAGAGGTGTTCATGCTGAGAAGGTGTACATGAAGAGGTGTTCATGCTGAGAAGGTGTACATGAAGAGGTGTTCATGGTGAGAAGGTGTACATGAAGAGGTGTTCATGCTGAGAAGGTGTACATGAAGAGGTGTTCATGGTGAGAAGGTGTACATGAAGAGGTGTTCATGGTGAGAAGGTGTACATGAAGAGGTGTTCATGCTGAGAAGGTGTACATGAAGAGGTGTTCATGGTGAGAAGGTGTGCATGAAGAGGTGTTCATGGTGAGAAGGTGTGCATGAAGAGGTGTTCATGCTGAGGTGTACATGAAGAGGTGTTCATGGTGAGAAGGTGTACATGAAGAGCTGTTCATGCTGAGGTGTACTTGAAGAGGTGTTCATGGTGAGAAGGTGTACATGAAGAGGTGTTCATGCTGAGAAGGTGTGCATGAAGAGGTGTTCATGCTGAGGTGTACATGAAGAGGTGTTCATGGTGAGAAGGTGTGCATGAAGAGGTGTTCATGGTGAGAAGGTGTACATGAAGAGGTGTTCATGCTGAGAAGGTGTACATGAAGAGGTGTTCATGCTGAGAAGGTGTACATGAAGAGGTGTTCATGCTGAGAAGGTGTGCATGAAGAGGTGTTCATGCTGAGATGTACATGAAGAGGTGTTCATGGTGAGAAGGTGTGCATGAAGAGGTGTTCATGGTGAGAAGGTGTACATGAAGAGGTGTTCATGCTGAGAAGGTGTACATGAAAAGGTGTTCATGCTGAGAAGGTGTGCATGAAGAGGTGTTCATGCTGAGAAGGTGTGCATGAAGAGGTGTTCATGGTGAGAAGGTGTACATGAAGAGGTGTTCATGCTGAGAAGGTGTACATGAAGAGGTGTTCATGCTGAGAAGGTGTGCATGAAGAGGTGTTCATGGTGAGAAGGTGTACATGAAGAGGTGTTCATGCTGAGAAGGTGTACATGAAGAGGTGTTCATGCTGAGAAGGTGTACATGAAGAGGTGTTCATGGTGAGAAGGTGTGCATGAAGAGGTGTTCATGGTGAGAAGGTGTGCATGAAGAGGTGTTCATGGTGAGAAGGTGTGCATGAAGAGGTGTTCATGCTGAGAAGGTGTACATGAAGAGGTGTTCATGGTGAGAAGGTGTGCATGAAGAGGTGTTCATGCTGAGAAGGTGTACATGAAGAGGTGTTCATGGTGAGAAGGTGTGCATGAAGAGGTGTTCATGGTGAGAAGGTGTACATGAAGAGGTGTTCATGGTGAGAAGGTGTGCATGAAGAGGTGTTCATGGTGAGAAGGTGTACATGAAGAGGTGTTCATGGTGAGAAGGTGTGCATGAAGAGGTGTTCATGGTGAGAAGGTGTGCATGAAGAGGTGTTCATGGTGAGAAGGTGTGCATGAAGAGGTGTTCATGGTGAGAAGGTGTACATGAAGAGGTGTTCATGCTGAGAAGGTGTGCATGAAGAGGTGTTCATGGTGAGAAGGTGTGCATGAAGAGGTGTTCATGGTGAGAAGGTGTACATGAAGAGGTGTTCATGGTGAGAAGGTGTGCATGAAGAGGTGTTCATGCTGAGAAGGTGTGCATGAAGAGGTGTTCATGCTGAGAAGGTGTACATGAAGAGATGTTCATGATGATGTCCATGGCGAGGAGGGTGTTCATGGTGAGGTGGCGTGCATGACTAGGTGAAGTTCACAAACACACGGTATTGCATGGTGTGAAGGTGATCAACAAAAAGTGGTGTGCATGACGAGGCAGTTTGCATGCTGAAGCGTTGTACATGACGAGGCGAAGTCCATTATGAAAATGGTGTGCATGGTGAGGTGGTGAGTGGAAGAGGCAGTGTTTATGGTGAAACGATGTATTATGAGGCAGTGGCAATGACATATGGGGCGGTCACACTAGTCTGTTCTGTCTAGGGATCCTTTTGCAGAGCAGGATACTGCGAAGGGAAACAAGATAAAAAAAATCCCTGCCTACAGCGGCACCGCTGTGTGGAAAATACCAAAACAAAAACTCTGGTATAATTAATAGGAACTAAAAACTACTTTGATCTCTTGATTGTCTAAACTGGTATTATATCATGTTAGGTACAATTGTAACACAGAAATAAGTAATGTTTATTGCAACTCACAATGATTCCACACTAAAATTCTAAAGATTGTCCAGACAGACATCCATTTGATCAAGGAATGCAAAAACACACACTTTGATGCACTGAAGACACGGAGCTTAACTTCAGACATTATTTACGCCCTGGGGACAAAGTAAGACCCAGAGAACACATGGAATACAAAAATCAGGGCAGCAGAAAGTTAGAAATGACAATAATGGATGAAATCAACAGGAAACTTTGCTTTGTACAGGGTATAATCGTACGGCTGGCAAGACTGTGTCTCGATCGACAATTACTGACATTTTACTCAATTTCAGTTGTAGTATTTGCTTCCTCCCAACTTAAGATTTTATCAGTCCATAATAACGTTTCTAGTACATTACAGATTACACTAATAGTGATATGTTCTTCTGGAAAGAATTTTGTCGGATTTTGTATTTCTGTTGAAATATGGGGTATCAAGATAGCAAGATAGAATTCACGACTATATTTTGGTGAGTTGTTCATCCAGGAGGTTACTGTAGACGCTTTGGTCTTTTTAGGGAAGATGCGTCTCAACAGAGGAACACTGTGCATAGTGTGTTCAATCCAACTATGTAGTTAACAGACACTCGACGTGGCTGTCTAGGGATTAGAAAAGACGTGACCGTTGCTTTAGAACAGTGGTTCCCAACCCCATGCTCGCGACCCAATTGAGGGGTCACCAGGATTTTTCTGAGGGTCGCCAGAGGGTCTTAAAAGAAGAATAAAAGTCCATAGCTGGATATGTCAGTGAAAGTTAATGCTCTTTATTAGCACTTGTTTATTGAAATCCATTGTGTTGGTAATATAAACTTATAAATGTATAGAATAACGTAAGCTAATGTACAGCTCTAAGTATAACTACCATGAAAATGGTTGGATATATTACTACATGTTCACACATTTACTGTTTTGAGGTTCGCACCCGAAAAAGTCAAGGAAACACTGCTTCAGAAGTATGTGCATGGTGAGGTAGTTTCCCATAAAGTAGACCTCCATGCATGACGAGACGATACGCGACGAAGAAATAAATCGCGACAAATCAAATAGCCTGTCAAGACGGTGCGCCCGGAGAGACATAGAGTCCATGGCGAGCCAGCGTGTCGGGCGAGGTCATGCGCATGGCAAGGCACATAAGGCATGCATGGCAACACGGAGACCTTCCTTACCGAGATCTTTGTGGATGGACTTTGTTGGCTGTGTCGAGAGCATTGGTGATGAGGTCTTCCGGAAGCTCGTGCAGGTGGCCCGAATATCCGCATCCACTTCTGTAGTCGAGGATGCTGTGAGGTGCTAGAAATAGGGGGAGGGAAAAATGAGATGGAGAGGGAGAGAGGGAGGGAGAAAGTGAGAGGGAGAGGGAGAGGGAGGGAGACAGTGAGAAGGAGAGGGAACGGGGAGGGAGGGGGGAGGGAAAAGTGAGATGGAGAAGGAGGGAGAAAGTGAGATGGAGAGGGAGGGGGAGGGAAAAAGTGAGAGGGAGAGGGAGGGAGACAGTGAGAAGGAGAGGGAGGGGGGAGGGAAAAAGTGAGATGGAGAGGGAGAAACTGAGAGAAAGTGAGAGGGAGAGGGAGGGAAGGTGATGAGTAGATAGAGAGAGAGAAAGTCAGAAGAAAGAGACGGAGACGAAAGGGAGATAGATAGATGAGTGAATGTGGGTGTATGTAGAGTAAAGAGAGATGAAAAAAGGAGAAGAAAAGAAGAGAGGGAGAGATAAAAAAAAAAAGTGAGAAAGAAAGGGAGGGAGGGAGAGAAGCTCAAAATAATTTGTAGTCTGTTAATGTGTTAAACTACGTATGTCTTCTGGGATTTGTGAAGACGAGAGGAAGGGAGAGAGAGGGGGATAATAAACAGAAACAGATTATTGAAACTGTATCATAAACTAATCGAAATGTTCTTGTTTCCGAATTTCGTAATATTATTGCCTTTTGGTGTCTCAAAATCTGTTATCTGCAACTAAACCTCTAGACTGCTAATAATGATAATAATAATAATGAAAAATAATAATAATAATAATAATAATAATAATAATAATAATAATAAATAAATGAATAAATGAATAAATAGATAAATAAATAAATAAGTAAATAAATAAATAAATAAATAAATAAAATAGAATAAATAGAATAAATAGAATAGAATAGAATAGAATAAAATAAAATAAGATAAAATAAAATAAAATAAAATAAAATGAAATACAATACAAGAAAATAAAACGAAACGAAACGAAATGAAATGAAATGAAATAAGATCAAATATAATTAAATAAAATGAAATGATAATAAAATAAAACAAAACAAAATGAAATGAACTGAAATAAAAACAAAAATAAAGATAAATGAGAAACAGAAAATGAAAAAAAAACGCATCCACATCTTCGGATACTGAATAATTAACATCCGGTCCATTTCTAGAGCCTATTAGAGTCATAACAATGTCGAAAATCATCATACATGAAAGACTCAAATAATTAGAAGAACAAGAATAGAAAAACAAACAAACAAACAAACAAGCGCTTTCCATCCTACATACCCAACATCAGAACGAAAGAAAAAACAAAATAAAAAACGAAAAACAAAAATGGCAACAGAAATAGATCAAAATTCCCAAAGCTTTTCCCCTGATATTATATTCATTCATTGACGCTTTATTTTTCATTTTCATAGCTAGTGTGATGCAAGTCCAATTTGCTGACTCATCCATAACAATTTTAAACCTGACCGACGGGACATCAAAAAGGCAAGGGTGTGAGGGTGGCATTTTGGTGAGAGGGAGGGAGAGAGGGAGAGAGGGAGGGAGACAGTGAGAGGGAGAAGGAGAGGGGAGGGAGAAAGTGAGAGGGAGGGGGAGAGGGAAAGAAGGAGGGAGCGGGCGAGAGGGAGAGAGAGAGTGAGGGAGAAATGGAGGAATAAAGTGAGAGGGAGAGGGAGAGGGAGAGAGGAAGGGAGACAGTGAGGGGGAGAAAGAGAGGAATAAAGTGAGAGGGAGACAGTGAGAGAGAGAAAAAAGGGAGGAATAAAGTGAGAGGGAGAAAGGGAGGGAAACAGTGAGAGGGAGAAGGAGAAAGTGAAAGGGAGAGGGAGTAAGGGAGGGGGAAAGTGAGAATGAGCGGGAGAGAGGGAGGGAGACAGTGAGAGGGAGAAGGAGGGAGAGAGGAAGAAAGTGAGAGGGAGAGGGAGAGAGGAAGAAATTAAGTGTAAGGGAGAGGGAGAGAGGAAGGGAGACAGTGAGAGGGAGAGAGGGAGGGAGAAAGTGAGAGGGAGAGGGAGAGAGAGAGAGAGGGAGAAATGGAGGAATAAAGTGAGAGGGAGAGAGGAAGGGAGAAAGAGAGGAATAAAGTGAGAGGGAGACAGTGAGAGAGAGAGAAAAAAAGGAGGAATAAAGTGAGAGGGAGAAAGGGAGGGAACCAGTGGGAGGAAGAAGGAGAAAGTGAAAGGGAGAGGGAGAGAGGGAGGGAGAAAGTGAGAATGAGCGGGAGAGAGGGAGGGAGAAAGTGAGAGGAGA
>NC_091553.1:10132197-10139697 GCF_042767895.1 Penaeus vannamei
AATTGACTGGGATTAAATTATGGCTTATGGATAGATAACACATTCAAATTAACAACTATATTTTTATCCCTCAGTTATTACATTTCTCCATCTTTATAGTTTATCATACCCAGTCACTTCTCCCTTCCTCTCCTTATCTATTTTTTCTGTGTCTTTTTTATCAATTCTCATCCCTTCCATGTCTTTTTTCTTTTTCTCTTTTCTCCCTAATTATTTTCTCTTCGTCTTTTTTTTATTATTTACTTATTTATTTTTTTAATCTGTTCTCCCTCCCCTTTTTTCTTTTCTTTTTCTTTTTCTTTTTCCTTTATTACAAACTTTCCTCTTCCCCGCATCTCCTTTCCTATTCCTAGTTTCTCTGTCTCTCTTTTTTCTTTTTTTGGCTTTTTTTCTTTATTTCTTTTTTTATCTGTTCTCCCTCCCCTTCCTTTCTTTTCCTTTTTCTTTCTCTCTTTCCTTTATTACAAACTTTCCTCTTCCCCACATCTCCCTTCCTCTTTTTGTTTTGTTCTCTGCGTCTTTTTTATCAGTTCTCTTCCTTTTTCTTTTCCTATTTCTTTTTTTTTTTCTTTCCTTTATTACAAACTTTCCTCTTTCCCCACATCTCACTTCTTCTCCCTGTCTATTTTCTCTTCGTCTTTTGTTATCAGTTCTCCTCCCTCCCTCCTTTTTTCCCTGTTCCTCTTTTTCTGTCTTTCTTTCTTTTCCTTTTTCATTTTCTTTTTCTCTTTCCTTTATTACAAACTTCCCTCTTACCCACATCTCCTTTCTTCTCCCTGTATATTTTCTCTGCGTCTATTTTTTTATCAGTTCTCCTCCCTCCCTTCTTTTTTCCCCTGTTCCTCTTTTTCTTTATTTTCCTTTTCTTTTTCTCTTTCCTTTATTACAAACTTCCCTCTCCCCCACATCCACCGATGATTTTTTTTTCTTTTTCTTCTTCTTTTTTCTCTTTCTCTTTCCTTTATCACAAACTTCCCTCTTCCCCTCATCCACCGACCATTTTTTTCTTTTTCTTCTTCTTTTTTCTCTTTCCTTTATTGCAAATTTCCCTCTTCCCCGCATCTCCCTTCCTCTCCCTATTCATTTTCTCTTCGTCTTTTTTTTATCAGTTCTCCTCCCTCCCTTTTCTCCCCGTTCCTTTTTCTTTCTTTCTTTCTTTTCCTTTTTCTGTTTCTCTTTCCTTATTATAAACTTCCCTCCTCCACGCATGCACCGATATTTTTTTTTCTTTTTCTTCTTCTTTTTCTCTTTCCTTTATTACAAATTTCCCTCTTCCCAGCATCCCCCTTCCTCCCACTATTTATCTTATCTGGGTATTTTTTTATTTGTCCTCCTTCCCCCCTTTTTTTTCTTTTGCCTTTTCTTTTTTCTCTTCTCTTTTTTACAAACTTCCCTCTTCCCCGCATCTCCCTTCCTCTCCCTATTTATTTTCTCTTCGTCTTTTTTTATCAGTTCTCCTTCCCTCCTTTTCTCCCCGTTCCTTTTTCTTTCTTTCTTTCTTTTCCGTTTTCCTTTATTACAAACTTCCCTCTTACCCACATCCCCCTTCCTCCCGCTATTTATTTTCTCTGCGTCATTTTTTATTTGCCCTCCTTACCCTTTTTTCTTTTTGCTTTTTCTTTTTTTCTTCCTGTATTACAAACTTCCCTCTCCTCCCCATCCACCGACCATTTCTTCTTCTTCTTTTCTTCATCACAGCCTCCTCTTCCCATCCACCGACCATTTTATTTCTTTTTCTTCTTCTTTTTCTCTTTCCTTTATCATAAACTTCGCTCTGCCCCGCATGCACCTATCATTTTTTTCTTTTTCTTCTTCTTTTTCTCTTTCCTTTATCACAAACTTCCCTCTTGCCCGCATCGAACATTTTTCTCTTTTTCTTCTTCTTTTTCTCTTTCCTTTATTGCAAACTTCCCTCTTCCCCGCATCCACCGACCATTTCTTCTTCTTCTTCTTCCTCCTCTTCTTCTTCTTCTTCTTTTTCTCTTTCCTTTATCACAAACTTCCCTCTTCCCCGCATCCACCGACCATTTCTTCTTCTTCTTCTTCTTCTTCTTCTTCTTCCTTTATCACAAACTTCCTCTTCCCGCATCCACCGACCATTTTTCTTCTTCTTCTTTTCCTTTTTCCTCTCACAAACTTCCTCTTCCCCACATCCACCGACCATTTTTCTTCATTCTTCTTCTTCTTCTTCTTTTCTCTTTCCTTTATCACAAACTTCCCTCTTCCCCGCATCCACCTACCATTTTTCTTATCCTTTTTCTTTTTCTCTTTCCTTTATCACAAACTTCCCTCTTCCCCGCATCCACCGACCATTTCTTCTTCTTCTTCTTCTTCTTCTTCTTCTTCTTCTTCTTCTTCTTTTTCTCTTTCCTTTATCACAGACTTCCCTCTTCCCCGCATCCACCGACCATTTCTTCTTCTTCTTCTTCTTCTTTTTCTCTTTCCTTTATCACAGACTTCCCTCTTCCCCGCATCCACCGACCACCCACATACCCAGCGAATCTCTCTGAAGCGGGATAAGGAAGGTGATATATGCATGAACAAGGAATCCAGGAACTAACATTTTAAGCCTCTTGGGCAGCTGGTATCAGAAACTTTTACCCATAAATCTGGGTAAGTATGGAGCTCATAACCCCCTCTATTCCTTCCCTCTCTCCTTTTTCCTTCCGGCTGTAAGGATGTCGAGAGGTTTCCTAGGAGGAAGACCGTGTCGGGAAGGATAGGAGGGAAAGGGGAAGTGGCGATTGGATAGGGAGGAAAAAAGCTTTATCATTAGAATTCCATAGTATTGAAGATTTTTTTTGGTTGTCAGTTAACGTTTTCAGTATCTTGCGTTTGCATATTCTTAATTCTCGCAAATTGGATTTCGTAAGCTCTTTCATGCGCGATTCCTCTCCTCGGCAACGAATGTCCCCAACATCAACTTTTCATCCTCCGTAGCACGAAAGTGATTGATCTCCATCCCTTGAACAAGTTAATGGATCGGAGCTACAAAACTCTGCGGTATACACAACCCACATTTCACTAACAGGCTCCCGTCGGCCCGGGTAATTTCCTTCGACCAAAGAGTCTGTATAGATGCTCAAGGCGATCCCATGAATTTTCCCCACGCGTAGGAAAGTTAATTAGGACCGTGGCAGGTGAATTTAAGCCTTATTATGCTTTTAAAGGCTCAAAATAAATGGGAGATCAGTAAGTATACCTTCACCATCAAGAATTGGTATAATTAGATGCTAGTACGTTTTCTGATCCATGAGCTATCTGAACTGAAAACTTTAAATTATGTAGACTATCATGTGATTCCACTAAGATTTCAAGTTTTTACTGTGAGAAACTGGAGAGTAAGTGGTACGTAATAACAATAAGACATATCTATATACATTGTAAGTGCAGACACATAAGCAAATTAACATATATTCGTCTAGAGAATCTTGTCTCTTTCTATCAACATGCATCTATCTATACATCTGTCTTTCTCTGTCTCTACCAATTACTTCATCTCCATCCTTTCCTCCCTTTTTTCCCTTCGTCTCTCCATTTTTTTCACATTTGTCATCTTCATCTTCCCCTCCTCTTATTCTTATTCTTATTCCTCTTCTCCTTCTCCCCCCCTTTCTCTCTCTCTCTCTCTCTCTCTCTCTCTCTCTCTCTCTCTCTCTCTCGCTCTATCTCCCTCCCTCTCTCTTTCTCTCTCTAGCTCCGTCTTTTAAGAGTTTCTTCAGTCATCCCTCGGGTAAAAAAACAGGTCAATACTCCCTCCTTCTGGTTTGAAAGTTGTGCTGGCATACACCCCATTAACTATATCTCGGCTGCAAGAGAGAGAGAGAGAGAGAGAGAGAGAGAGAGAAGAGAGAGAAGAAAGAGAGAGAGAGAGAGAGAGAGAGAGAGAGAGAGAGAGAGAGAGAGAGAGAGAGAGAGAGAGAGAGAGAGAGAGAGAGAGAGAGAGAATGAGAATGAGGGAGACAGACAGACAGACAGACAGATGAACAAACAGACAGAGAAACAGACAAACAAACAGAGAAAGAAAGAGAGAGAGAGGGAGAGAGGAACGAAAAACTGATAACATCCGTATCATACTTTCATGCTATATTCTCAGTACGCCCAAATGAACTGACTTTGCGGGCGGCAGAGGCATTCGGAGTGAAAAAGGGAACGCTCTAAGCTAGGATGCCAATTTGCACATTTTAACTCCCCTTTTGATCTCTACCTTAGGTAGTGTTTACTCCCTTCCTTCCTGTAACTCCTTGTCCCCCACCTCTCTCTTCTCTCTTTCTCTCCTTCTCTTCTTCCTTTCCCCTTTCCTTTACACCTCTCTCTCCTCTCTTTCTCTTTCTCCCTCTCCTCTCCTTCCTTCTTTCTCTTTCTCCCTCTCTTCTTCTTTCTTCCTCTTTTTGTTACACCTCTCTCTCCTCTCTTTTTCTGTCTCCCTCTCCTCTTCATCCTTTCCCCTTTCCCTTACACCTCCCTCTCTTCTCTTTTTATTTCTTCCTCTCTTCTCCTTCCTTCCTCTTTCCCTTACACCTCTCTCTCCTCTCTTTCTCTTTCTCACTCTCCTCTTCTTCCTTCCTCTTTCCCTTACACACCTCTCTCTATTTTCTTTCTCTTTCTCACTCTCTTCTTCTTCCTTCTTCTTTCTCTTATACCTCTCTCTCCCCTCTTTCTCTTATACCTCTCTCTCCTCTCTTTCTCTTTCTCCCTCTCTTCTTCTTCCTTTCTCTTTCCCTTACTCCTCTCTCTTCTCTCTTTCTCTTTCTCCCTCTCCTCTCCTTCCTTCCTCTTTCCCTTACTGTTCTTCGTTTTCATCCCTTTCTTCCGCTTTAAAATTTTCATTTTACTTCTACTTCTTTTCCCATTTTCCAATTCCTCTTCAACCGTATATATATTTATTATATTTTCCACTTCTTCCTTCATTTTGTTGGACTTTTAACTTTTATTCACTTTTTTTTCTTCTTACACACTCTCCTACTGCTGCTGATCCTCCTCTTCCTCCCCCTCCTCTTCTTTTTGTTTCACTTCCTTGTTCATTTCCTCCTCTTCCTTCTCCTGTTCCTTTCCCCTCGCCCTCATCTTCTTCATCATCATCCTGCTCTTCCTCCTTCTCGTCCTCCTCTTCCTCCTTCTTCCTCCTTTTCCATCTCCTCTTCTTCCTCCTTTTCCTTTCCTCTTCCTCCTCCTTCTCGCCTTCCATCTCTTCCTCCTTCTTTCCCTCCTCTTCTACCCCTCCTCTTCCTCCCCCTCTCCCTCTCTTTCTATCCCTGTCTTTTATTCCTTTAGTTCATCTCCTTCCTCATCAAGTTATTTCTCCCTTGAATACACCACCCTCTCTTTTATGGACTTTCCGTAAAAATAAAACTTTCACTATTTGCTTTAACTGTGCATAGGTTCGTGAAGTTGCACCTCGCCTACACACACAGACAGCACAATCTATGCAGAAATCATGTTGGAAGCCACATACAACATAGGTGCAAAGACACAAGTGAATAGATATGATTATTATATACGGTGTACGTATATCATATATGCCCTTGTTAATGTAACGTTTTATGTGTAAGCCTTGCATCCTACTGTCGTCTTATAGTCATGGTCCCTAAGACATTCTATGCAGGGCTTACAGACGTTACATTAACAGGGATATATATGATATACGTACACTGTATATAATAATCATATCTATACACAAAGCACATAAAAAACACGTGAATTTAATCATGCATACTCAAGCATGTGTTTTTCCCCTTATCTGTCTCTCCCTTATGATATGCAGAGGGGGATTATCCGTAACTTCTTACTCTGTGGCTAATCTTCCTGAAACCGGAGGGAAGGTACGTCTTAGAAGGCCATGTCCCTCTTCCCTCTTTCCCCTCTTATTCCCCTCTGCCTTCCCCTTTCTTCTTCCCCATCCTTCTTTCCGTTTTCCTTTTCTAGTTTCTTATGCCCCTACGCCTCTCTCCATCACCTTTTCTCAACTCTTCTCCCTCCTCCCATTTCTCTCTACTTTCTCTTCTTCCTTTTCCTTTATTCTTACTTCGTCGACCTCCCTTTCTTCCCGTCTCCTCTCCTCCCTAACTTCCCCCTAATCCTTCCCCTTCCCATCTCTCCTTGCCCCTTTGCGTCCCCACCGCCTTGGCTTACCTCTCTCTCCTCTCCTCCCCTCCCATCCCCTCGCCCCTCGAGCTCCCCCTCCTCCTCCCTCCCTCCCCTCCCTCCCTCGCCCGTCGACCTCCTCCCCCATCCTCCCCTCCCCTCCTCTCGCCCCTCCTCCTCCCCTCCCCTCCCCTCACCCCACGACCTCCTCCCCACCCTCCTCTCCCCTCGTCCTCTCCCTCTTCCCCTCGTACCCCCTCCCTTCTCCCCCACCATCGACTTCCTCTCTCACTGGCAAATTTCCTCGCCGTGAAAGATAAAATGTGAGGCAGTTTTCTCTCCTTGATAAACGACTTGTGGCTGCAAGAGCTGGTGGGAGGGAGGGAGAAGGAGGGAGAGGGAGGGAGAGGGAAAAGTCAGGGAGGAAGGGAGAGAGAATGAGAGATAACGGGGAAGGAATGGGAGAAAAGAAAGGAGGGAAAGGGAGGCAGTGAGGGAGAGCGAAAGAGAGGGAGAGGAGAGAGAATGAGAGACAGAGACAGACAGAGAGAAAGAAGGATATAGTGTTATTCATGGATGAGGAGTAGCATACGCAAATGGAACTAAAATAGCGTAATGGGAGAGAAAGAGTGAGGAGGGAAAAAGAAAGAAGGAAAGAAAAAACAAAGATATGTAAACAGACAGATAAAGACACAAGGGCATAAACAGATACGCAAACAGACTGGTAGACTGATATTTAGAAGAAGAAAAAGACAGGAATGAGAGAGAGGCGTAATTCACATAAGCAGACTGTGAGAGAGTAAGAAAGAAAAGACTGAGAGTGAAAGAAAGAGGGAATAGGAAGGAGGAGGAGATAACTGGAAAGATCAAGGCTAAGCGTAGGCGGAAGAGAGAGCTTGATCAGAAGATGGGAAACGATTTATGTTACAGAGGGAGAGAGAGAACGAGAAGGAAAGAAAGTGGGGGAGACCAAGAAAGGGATAGAGAGAGAGAGAGAGTTGGAGGGAGGGAGGGAGAGAAAAAAAGGGGAGAGAGAGGGGAGAACGAGAAAGAGAGAGAGAGAGAGAGAGAGAGAGAGACAGACAGAGAGACGAGAAAGAAAGAGAGGAGGAGACCAAGAAAGGGGGAGAGAGAGATAGAGAGAGAGTTGGAGGGAGATAGAACGAGAAAGAAGGTAAAAGGGGGGAGACCAAAAGAGAGAAAGAGTTGGAGGGGAGAGAGAGAGAGACTGAGAAATATAGAGAAGGAGAGAAAGAGAGAGGGGAGAACGAGAAAGGGAGAGAGAGAGAGAGAGAGAGAGACTGAGAAATATAGAGAAGGAGAGAAGGTGAGAGGGGAGAACGAGAAAGGGAGAGAGGGGGGGAGAGAGACAGACAGACAAACCGACAGAGATAAAGAGAGAGAGAAAGTGTGTGT
>NC_091553.1:10149697-10159697 GCF_042767895.1 Penaeus vannamei
TTATTCGCTTGTGCGTTCGTTTGTTCACTTTTTCTTTTCTTTTTTTTCCTTCCTTTCTTCTTTCCTTCTTTTTTTTCCTCCCGTCCTTCCGTCCTTCTTTTCCACATTTTTCCTTCTTTCCTTCCTTCCTTCCTTCCCTCCTTTTCTTTCATTTTCTTTCCTTTCTTCCTTCCCTCCTTCTTTAACACATGTTTCCTTCACCACTTCTTCCTTCCTTCCTTCCCCGTCTCCTTCTTCCTCCTGATCTTTCGTCGTTTACTCTTCTATCTCTGTTTCATTCCTTTTTGTCTTTTCTTTTTTTTCGTTTCTTTTTTCTTTCTTTCTTTCTTTCTCTCGACACTTTCGCTTCGCATTTTACCTTACTCCTTCCCATCACTCACTTTCTTTTTCCTTTTCCCCTCTCCCTCTCATTCCTCTGCCATCCTCATCTCCTTTCTCTCTATTTCTCTTTCTTTCTCCTTCTCTCCTCCATTTCCTTTAATTTTCCCTTCCCCTTTACCTAAATTTCTCCCTTTTTCTTCCATTCATTTACCTATATTTTCCCTTTCTCCTGCTTTCTTCTCTTTCCTCTCTCCTTCTTCTCCTCTTTCTTCGACCTCACTTTCTCCTCTTTCCCAATTCCTATTTCCTCCCCCTTTCCTCCCTCCCCTTTCTCTTTTCATTTCTCCATTTCCTCCTTTCTCTTTCCTTCCTTCTCCTTTTCCTTTTCCTTTTTAGTCATCTTTTCTTTTTTCTTTTCCTCTTCCCTCCTTTCCTCTCCTTTTGATCTTCCTCTTCCCTTCCTTTTCCTTTTCCTCTTCCTTTTTAGTCACCTTTTCTTTTTCCTCTTCCTCTTCCTTCTTCCCTCTCCTTTCTCTTACTTTTCATTTTCCTCTTCCCTTTTAGCCACCTTTCCTTTTTTCTTTTCCTCTTCCCTTCATTTCCCTTCCTTCTCCTTTTCCTATTCCTTTTTACCCATCTTTCCTTTTTCCTCTTTCTCTTCCTCCCCTTCCCTCTCCTTTTCCTCTTCCTCTTCCTTCCCTTCCCTCTCCTTTCCTCTCTTCCTCTTCCTTCCTCCCTCCTTTTCCTCCCCCTCTTCCCTTCCCTCTTCCTTTTCCTCTTCCTCTTCCCTTCCTTCTTTTCCTTTTCCTTTTTATCCACCTTTCATTCTCCCTCTTCCTCTTCCCTTCCCCTTTCCCCTCTTGCTTTTTATCCACCTTTTCTTTCCCCTCTCCCTCTTCCTCTTTCCTCCCCCCTCTCCTTTCCCCTCTTCCTTTTTATCCACCTTTCCTTCTCCCTCTTCCTCTCCCCTTCCCCTCTCCCCTCTTCTCCCCTTGGTTGGCGTCGGGGCATTCGGGGTGTGGGTTCCTCGAAATAGAATTTGGAAAGTTAATGGGAAGGGAAACATCACCAGAATCCCATTGCTGTAAAAGTAAGGATGATAATGGTAAGTAGAGGAGGCTTTCTTTCTCCTTCTGTGAAATGAGGATGATGAGAATGACGATAATGATGATAATGATGATAATGATGATAATGATGATATGATGATAATGATGATAATGATGATATGATGATAATGATGATATGATGATAATGATAATGATAGTGATAATAATATGAATATGAATGATAATGATAATAATAGTAATGATAATATGAATGATAATGATAATAATAGTGATAATGATATGAATGATAATGATAATGATAATAATATGAATGATAATAATATGAATGATAATGATAATGATAGTGATAATGATATGAATGATAATGATAATGATAGTTATAATGATACGAATGATAATGATGATGATAGTGATGATAACAATAATAGTAATGATAAGATAATTGTATTGATAATGATAATAATGATGTGTCATGATAATATTGATAACAATTATTAAAACAATAATCATTATTATGATGATAATGCTAATAATGATAAGAATAATAGTAACAATAATATTGGTAATGATAATAATAATAGTAAATTTTAATAACAATAATAATCGATGATACTACTACTACTACTACTACTACTACTACTACTAATAATAATAATAATAATAATAATAATAATAATGATAATAATTACTAATAAAATAATAACAATATTGATAATAATACCGACAATAATGAAAACAATAACAATGATGAACACTAATAAATCATCAACGACAACAAAAGTAACAGCAACGGCAACAGAAGCAAAAGCAACAGATTTCCAGCCAAGCACGGGCGTAGTTCGAACGACACTCCCCCCCTCCCCCCCACCCCCTCCCGCCCTCGCCCACCGCCTGTTTTCCGGTGCGGGGGGGTGGAGGGTAGAGGGGAGAGGGAGGGGGGGGGGTTCCGTCGGTGGCTGCATTGCGGGGCATAGAGAGCATATGCAGATGGGGTCGTATTTAGCCGAGGGAAATGGTTAGCGATGGAGTGCGCTGTTTTCGTGGTCTTCGGCGATTTTCGGTGGGGGGGGGGGGGGTGGGGGGGAGGGGGGGAAGTTGGTGGTTGTAGGGATGGGGTCGAGGGTGTATGTGTGTGTGTGGGAGGGGTGTGTGGGGAGGGGTGTGTGTATGTGTGTGTGTGTGTGTGTGTGTTTGTGGAGAGTGAGGGTGGGGTGGGGAAGGGGAAGTTGGTGGTTAGGGATGGGGTCGAGGTGTGTGCGTGTGGGAGGGGTATGTGTGTGTGGGAGGGTGTGTGTATGGGAAAGGTGTGTGTGTTTGTGGAGAGTGGGGATGGGGTGGGGAAGGGAAGTTGGTGGTTGTAGGGATGGGGTCGAGGGTGTGTGTGAGGGGGGGAGTGTGTGTGTGTAGGAGGGTTGTGTGTGTATGTGGAGAGTGGGGTGGGGTGGGGGAAGTTGAGTGGTTGTAGGGATGGGGTCGAGGGTGTGTGTGTGTGTGGGAGGGGTGTGTGTGTGGGAGGTGTGTGTGTGTGTGGGAGGTGTGTGTGTGTGTGGGAGGGGTGTGTGTGTGTGTGTGTGTGTGGAGGGATGTGTGTGTGTGTGTGAGGGTGTGTATGGGATGTGTGTGTGTGTGTGTGTGTGAGGGATGTGTGTGTGTGTGGGAGGGGTGTGTGTGTGTGGGATTTTGTGTGTATGTATGGGAGGGGTGTGGGGGGGGAGGTTGTGTGTGTATGGGAGGGTGTGTGTATGTGTGTGTGTAAATATTATATATATGTGTAGGAGACGGGTGTATATGTGTGTGTGAGGGGGTATAAGTATGTGTGTGTATAGGAGGGGTGCTAGTATGTGGGGGGTATGTATGTTGTGTGTGTGAGGGGTTTATGTGTGTGTGTGGGAGGGGTTTATGTGTATGTGTAGGAGGGGTGTAGGTATGTGTGTGTGGAAGGGGAGTGTGTGTGTGTGTTGGAGGGGTGTAGATATATGTGTGTGTGAGGGGAGTACGGATGTGTGTATGTGATAGGGGGGAAGGTGTTTGTGTGTGAAGGCAGTTGGTATATTGTATGTGAAGGGCGTTGGGAGATGGAGTGTCCGTGTGTGAGGAGATTTGCGTGCGTGTGAGTGAGGGTGTAGTGTGCGTGCGTGTGAGTGAGGGTGTAGTGTGCGTGCGTGTGAGTGAGGATGTAGCGCGCGTGCGAGTGAGTGAGGGTGTAGCGTGCGTGCGTGTGAGTGAGGGTGTAGTGTGCGTGCGTGTGAGTGAGGGTGTAGTGTGCGTGCGTGTGGTGAGGGTGTAGTAGGTGCGTAGTAACGAGTGAGGCTGTAGTGTGCGTGCGTGTGAGTGAGGTGTAGTGTGCGTGCGTGTGAGTGAGGGTGTAGTGTGCGAACTTGTGAGTGAGGTGTAGCTTACGTGCGTGTGGTGAATGTAGTGTGTGCGTGCGTGTGACAGGGAGTAGTGTGCGTGCGTGTGAGGAGATTTGCGTGCGTGTGAGTGAGGGTGTAGTGTGCGTGCGTGTGAGTGAGGGTGTAGCTTACGTGCGTGTGAGTGAGGGTGTAGCGTACGTGCGTGTGAGTGAGGGTGTAGTGTGCGTGCGTGTGAGGAGATTTGCGTGCGTGTGAGTGAGGGTGTAGTGTGCGTGCGTGTGACAGGGAGTAGTGTGCGTGCGTGTGAGTGAGGGTGTAGTGTGCGTGCGTGTGACAGGGAGTAGTGTGCGAGCTTGTGAGTGAGGGTGTAGCTTACGTGCGTGTGTAGCTTACGTGCGTGTGAGTGAGGGTGTAGCTTACGTGTGTGTGAGTGAGGGTGTAGTGTGCGTGCTTGTGAGTGAGGGTGTAGCTTACGTGCGTGTGAGTGAGGGTGTAGCTTACGTGCGTGTGAGTGAGGGTGTAGCTTACGTGCGTGTGAGTGAGGCTGTAGTGTACATGCGAGTGAGTGAGGGTGTAGCTTACGTGCGTGTGAGTGAGGGTGTAGTGTGCGTGCGTGTTAGTGAGGCTGTAGTGTGCGTTCGTGTGAGTGAGGGTGTAGTGTGCGTGCGTGTGAGTGAGGCTGTAGTGTGCGTGCGTGTGAGGAGACTTGCGTGCGTGTGAGTAACGGTGAAGCGTGCGTGCGAGTGAGTGAGGGTGTAGCGTGCGTGCGTAAATACGACGAGATAGGAAGGAGGAGAGTACTTAATGAGCAGTGATAGCGATCCTAATTCCCCTTTTATTGAAGCTGTTCTGCCTGGAACGCCTGGCGGTGGAGACGCAGTAGCCCCCGTAATGGCCACAGCGGCAGTAATGATAAAAGAAGCGAGATTAAGAGCAACGCAGTACTATTCGGCGCTGATGGAAGGCGCAGGAAATGATAGTGAATTAAATGGATAGTGAATCCAGCGTTTACAATTAGTCTTGTAAATATAGTGAGTCCAGCTGCATAACTATTTCACGCGTTGTAGCGGAAACAACGAAGTGAAAGGGGGTGAGGAAAAAACGTGATTTAAATGGAAATTTCGGAATGTAAACAAACGTATAAACACGCCTTAAAAGGTCTGTTTAATAGTATGTAAATAACACTTACTCAACCGGAACGAAAATTCGCCGTGACCCCTCCCACCCCTCCCCCCCTGCCACCCCTCCGCCCCTCCCGATCGCCGCGCTGTCGGTCACGGCGTCGGCAGAGGACGGCGGTGGCAGCGGGAGTTCCGACAGCGGAGGGACGGCCGAGCATCGACGTCGGGAGCGCGGGAGGCGGCTGGCGGCGGCCGGATACCGAGGGACGAAGGGCGATTTCTGGGAGCGACCGAGGAAACGCCGCCGTGATTGGTCACTGGCACACTGCAGTACACGAGCACAGGCTTGGCGCTGCAGTCAAGGCGGAGGGGGGGGGAGGTTGGCGGAGGGGGGAGGAGGTTGGCGGAGGGGGAGGTTGGCGGGAGTGAGGGGGAGGGAGGAGGAGGTTGGCGGAGGGGGAGGGGAGGGAGGGAGGAGGTTGGCGGAGGGGAGGGGGAGGGGAGGAGGAGGTTGGCAGGGGAGTGAAGGGGATGGGGGGAGGCGTGGGAGTGAGGGGGAGGGGAGGAGGAGGGAGGGGAGGTGGGAGTGAGGGGGAGGGGGAGGAGGAGGTGGGCGGAGAAGGGAGGGAGGTGGGAGTGAGGGGGAGGAGGAGGAGGTTGGCGGGGGAGGAGGCGTGGGAGTGAGGGGGAGGGGGAGGAGGAGGTGGGCGGAGAAGGGAGGGTGGTAGGAGTGAAGGGGAGGGGGACGGGAGGAAGCGGGGGAGTGTTTGGGAGGGGAGGAGGAGGTGGGCGGGGCAGGAGGCGTGGGAGTATTTGAGGAGGCGGGAGTGAGGACGGGAAGAAGAGGAGGATGGTGGTAGGAGATGCGTGGGTGTCTGTGGGAGGAGGAGAAGGAGGCGAGGGTAGGGAAAGAAGGAGGAAGGAAGGAGTGTGGATATGAAGGAGGACTAGGAGGAGGAGAAGGAGGATACACCGCCTTCCTTAAGCACCGCCCATGAAACAATTTACCATCAGAGAGTACGTTGTCTAACCTCTCTCTTGCTTCCTTCCCCCTTCGCTCGGGAACGAATAGTCTACATGGTATGTGCGTGTGTCTGCATATATCTCCTTCTGGGAAGCTGTTGTTGGTTTTCTGCTCTCTCCTCCTCTCTCTCTCTCTATTTACTTCTCTATCTATCTATTATTCTCTCTGCCTCTCTGTCTCTCTCTGGCCAACTCTCTCTCTCTCTCTTTCTCTCTCTCTCTCTCTCTCTCTCTCTCTCTCTCTCTCTCTCTCTCTCTCTCTCTCTCTCTCTCTCTCTCTCTCTCTCTCTATCTCTTTCTCACTTTCTCTCTCTTTCTCTTTCTCACTTTCTCTCTTTCTCTCTCTCTCCCTCTCCCTCTTCCTCTCTCCCTCTTCCTCTCTCTCCTCTTCCTCTCTCCTCACCCTTTCCCTCTCCGTCTCTCTCCCTCTCTCTCCCTTCTCTCTCTCTCTCTCTCTCTCTCTCTCTCTCTCTCCTCTCCGTCTCTCCCTCTCCCTCTCTCTCCATCCCCTCTTTCTCCCCTCCCTCTCTCTCTCTCTGCTTTCTCTCTCCCTTCTCTCTCCCTCTCCCATAATTCCAAACATTAGAGAAAATAAGATCACGCATATTTTACAACTTGGAAAGCCAGTAGGGTGGGCCCAGAATTCACAATATCCGTGGAATGAACACAGTAAATGTCTCTCTCTCTCTCTCTCTCTCTCTCTCTCTCTCTCTCTCTCTCTCTCTCTCTCTCTCTCTCTCTCTCTCTCTCTCTCTCTCTCTCTCTCTCTCCGTGGGACTAAACACAGTAAATCTCTCTCTCTCTCTCTCTCTCTCCCACTCTCTCTCTCTCTCTCTCTCTCTCTCTCTCTCTCTCTCTCTCTCTCTCTCTCTCTCTCTCTCTCTCTCTCTTTCTCTCTTTCTCTCTTTCTCTCTTTCTCTCTCTCTTTCTCTCTTTCTCTCTTTCTCTCTCTCTTTCTCTCTCTCTCCCTCTCCCTCTTCCTCTCTCCCTCTTCCTCTCTCCCTCACCCTTTCCCTCTCCGTCTCTCCCTCTCCCTTTCTCTCCATCCCCTCTTCCTCCCTCCCTCTCTCCCTCCACTCCTTTCTCTCTCCCTTCTCTCTCCCTCTCCCATAATTCCAAACATTAGAGAAAATAAGATCACGCATATTTTACAACTTGGAAAGCCAGTAGGGTGGGCCCAGAATTCACAATATCCGTGGAATGAACACAGTAAATGTCTCTCTCTCTCTCTCTCTCTCTCTCTCTCTCTCTCTCTCTCTCTCTCTCTCTCTCTCTCTCTCTCTCTCTCTCTCTCTCTCTCTCTCTCTCTCTCTCTCTCTCTCTCTCTCTCTCTCTCTCTCTCTCTCTCTCTCTCTCTTCTCTCTCTCTCTCTCTCTCTCTCTCTCTCTCTCTCTCTCTCTCTCTCTCTCTCTCTCTCTCTCTCTCTCTCTCTCCGTGGGATGGACACAGTAAATCTCTCTCTCTCTCTCTCTCTCTCTCTCTCTCTCTCTCTCTCTCTCTCTCTCTCTCTCTCTCTCTCTCTCTCTCTCTCTCTCTCTCTCTCTCTTTCTCTCTCTCTTTCTCTCTCTCTCTCTCTCTCTCTCTCTCTCTCTCTCTCTCTCTCTCTCTCTCTCTCTCTCTCTCTCTCTCTCTCTCTCTCTCTCTCTCTCTCTCTCTCTCTCTCTCTCTCTCTCTCTCTCTCTCTCTCTCTCTCTCTCTCTCTCTCTCTCTCTCTCTCTCTCTCTCTCTCTCTCTCTCTCTCTCTCTCTCTCTCTCTCTCTCTCTCTCTCTCTCTCTCTCTCTCTCTCTCTCTCTCTCTCTTTCTCTCTCTCTTTCTCTCTCTCTCTCTCTCTCTCCATGAAATGAACACAGTAAATGTCTCTCTCTCTCTCTCTCTCTCTCTCTCTCTCTCTCTCTCTCTCTCTCTCTCTCTCTCTCTCTCTCTCTCTCTCTCTCCGTGGAATGAACACAGTAAATCTCTCTCTCTCTCTCTCTCTCTCTCTCTCTCTCTCTCTCTCTCTCTCTCTCTCTCTCTCTCTCTCTCTCCGTGGAATGAACAGAGTAAATGTCTCAGCTGATGGAGTGTTGTGTTGTGATGCTTCCCTGTGTTACTGTGTCGTTTCCAATAGGTAGTGCTGAGGGAGAAAGAAGGAAGGGGAGAAATATGGACTGGAAGGAAGGAAGGAAGGGATGGAAGAAGGTAGGATGGAAGGAAGAAGGAAGGGGAGAACTATGGACTGGAAGGGAGGGAATGAAGAAGGTAGGGTGGAAGGAAGAAGGAAGGGAGAACTATGGACTGGAAGGAAGGAAGGGAAGGAGCGAAGAAGGTGGGGTGGAAGGAAGAAGGAAAGGGAGAATTATGGACGGGATGGAAGGGAGGGAGGGAGGGAAGAAGCTAGGATGGAAGAAAAAAGGAAGGAGAGCACAATGGACTGATGAAGGAAGGAAGGGTGGGAGGGAAGAAGGTTGGATGGAAGAAAGAAGGAAAGGAGAAGTATGAACTGATTAAGGAAGGAAGGGAAGGAGGGAAGAAGGTAGGGTGGAAGAAGAAGGAAGGGAGAATTATGGACTGGAAGGAAGGGAGGGAGGAGGGAGGGAAGAAGGTAGGGTGGAAGAAAGAAGGAAGGAAAGAACTATGGACTGATGAAGGAAGGGAGGGAAGGAGGGAAGAAGGGTGGAAGGAAGAAAGAAGGAAGGGGAGAATTATGGCCGGGAAGGAAGGGAGGGAAGGAGGGAAGAAGGTAGGGTGGAAGGAAGAAGGAAGGGGAGAATTATGGCCGGGAAGGAAGGAAGGGAGGGAGGAGGGTAGGATGGAAGAAAGAAGGAAGGGGAGAACTATGGACTGATGAAGGAAGGGAGGGAAGGAGGAAGAAGGTAGGGTGGAAGAAAGAAGGAAGGGGAGAATTATGGACGGGAAGGAAGGGAGGGAGGGAGGAAGAAGGTAGGGTGGAAGAAAGAAGGAAGGAAAGAACTATGGACTGGAAGGAAGGGAGGGAGGGAGGGAAGAAGGTAGGATGGAAGGAAGAAGGAAGAGGAGAACTATGGACGGGAAGGAAGAAAGGGAAGGAGGGAAGAAGGTAGGATGGAAGGAAGAAGGAAGGGGAGAATTATGGACTGGAAGGAAGGGAGGGAGGGAGGGAAGAAGGTTGGAAGGAAGAAAGGAAAGGAGGGAGAGTGGAAGGAAGGACAAGAGGGAGGACTGATGAATGAGGGGATATAGGAAGAGAGGGGGGGCAGGAGGGGTGTAATAGAGGAAGTGGGAAGGAGAAAGGGAGGAAGAAAGCAAAAGTAAATGAAAAAAAGCATAAAGGAAGTGAGGAATGATAGAAATCGAAGCTAGGAATTAAGAATAAAGGAAAATATTAAGGGAAGTGAGAATATAGGAATGAAGGATTGGAGGGTGGTGGAGGATGGAAGGAAGAATGGAAGTGAAGGAGGATAGAAAAAGAAGGTAGAGCTCAAGGAAGGAAGGGAGGGTTGGAGGAAATTAGGAAGAGAGAAGGGAGGAAAGAAGGACGGAAGAAGAGGAGAAAAAATAGGAAGGAAGGAAGTAGAGGGGGATAAGATAGGAAGACAGAAACAGAGAGAGAAAGCAGAGATAAAGGAAGAGAGGAAGGAAGGAAGGAAAGAAGAAAGGAAGTAGGAAAAGGTGGTTGAAGAAAGAGAAGAAGAAAAGGAAGGGAGCGAAGAAGGAAGAAAGGAAGGAAAGAGGAAATTAAAAAAGGAACGAAGAGAGAAATGATAGAGAGAAGAGAGTACGAAAGAAGGAAGAGTAAGGAAAGAGAAAATAGAAAAGAAAAGGAATTGAAACATGAAAAGATGAAATGGAGAAAGGGAGGATTGAGAGAAGGAAGAAAGGAACTAAGAAAGGTAAAAAAAGAAAATAGTAAAAGGAAAAGAAATGCAATGTTTGATTTGTAATATGAGGCGGGAGAAGGAAAGGGATAATACTAAGTAAAAGAAAATGGGAAAAGAAAAAAGTAACAAAAAAAATCCTCCTCCTCCACCGCCATCCTCTTCTTCTCCTTCTCCTCCTCTACCTCCTCCTCTACTTCCTCCGCTACCTGCACCTCCTCCTCCTCCTCCTCCTCCTCCTCTACCTCATCCTCCCCCTCCTCCTCCTATACCTCCTCAT
>NC_091553.1:10169697-10174697 GCF_042767895.1 Penaeus vannamei
GCCCCCGCCCCCTTCTACCAAGAATCAAAATGACAACCCTGTCAACCCTCTCCTAACACCCTCCTCCCCTCCCCTCCCTCCTGCCCCCCTTTCACACAAGTAGTCAAAATGACAACCCTGTCCCCTCCCCTAACACCCCCTCCCTCCTCCGCCCCTGCCCCCTTCTCACCAAGAACTCAAAATGACAACCCTGTCCCCTCCCCCTACACCTCCCTCCTCCCTCCCTCTGCCCCTGCCCCTTTCACCAAGTATCAAAATGAGCAACCCTGTCCCCTCCCTAACACACCCCTCCCCCCTCTCCTCCCCCTCCACCCCGCCCCCTCTCTCACTCAAGAATCAAAATGACAATCCCTGTCCCCTCCCTAACACCCCTCCCCCTCCCCCTCCACCCCCTGCCCCCCTTCACCAAGTATCAAAATGACAACCCTGTCCCCCTCCCTCAACACCCCTTCTCCCTCCCTCCACCCCGCCCTGCCCCTGCCCCCTTCAACACCAAGTATCAAAATGACAACAACCCTGTCCCTCTCCCTAACCACCCTCCCCTCCTCCCTCCACCCCCGCCCCCTTCACCAAGAATCAAATGACAACCCTGTCCCTCCCTACCCCTCCCTCCGCCCCTGCCGCCTCTGCCCCTTTCACTCAAGTATCAAAATGACAACCCTGTCCCCTCCTCTAACACCCCTCCCTCCCTCCCCTCCTCCCGCCCCCTTTCACCAAGTATCAAAATGACAACCCTGTCCCCTCCCTAACACCCTTGCCCCTCCCTCCCCCTCCACCCCCGCCCCCCCGCCCTCACCAAGAATCAAAATGACAATAACCCTGTCCCCCTCCCTAACACCCCCTCCCTCCCCTGCCTCTTCTGGCCAGCGTATCAAAATGACAACCCTGTCCCCTCCCTAACACCCCCTCCCTCCGCCCCCGGGCCCTGCCCTTCACACCAAGTATCAAAATGACAACCCTGTCCCCTCCCTAACACCCTCCTCGCCCTGCTCGCCTCCACTAAGGGAACAAATATAACCCCATCCCTCCTAACACCCCTCTCTCGCCCCGCCCCCTTTCACCAAGTATCAAAATGACAACCCTGTCCTCTCCCTAACTATCCTTCTCCCGTCTCTCCCTTCCGCACTCCTGCTCTTCCCCTTCACCAAGTATCAAACATACAACCTGTCCCTCCCCTAACACCCTCCCTCCGCTCCCTGCCCCCCTTCACCAAAGTATCAAAATGACAACCTCTGTCCCCTCCTAACACCCCCGCCCTCCCCTCCGCCCCCGCCCCCCTTTCACCAAGTATCAAAATGACAACCCTGTCCCCTCCCTAACACCCTCCCTCCGCCCTGCCACCCCCGCCCCCTTCACCAAGGTGACTTCACAAACATGACAACCCCTGTCCCCTTTCCCTAACACCCCCTCCCTCCTCCGCCCTCTGCCCTCGGCACACCAAGTATCAAAATGACAAACCCCTGTCCCCTCCCCTAACACCCCTCCTCCCTCCACCTACGCCCCCGCTTCACTGCAGAATCAAATGAGCAACCTGTCCCTCCACACTCCCCCTCCTCCGCCCCCTTCACCAAGAGCATCAAAATGATAAACCCTGTCCCCTCCTACCACTCTGTCCCCTCCGCCCCCTGCCTCTTCACTGAAAGTATCAAACACAACCCTGTCCCCTCCCTAACACCCCCTCTCCCTCCGCCCCCGCCCCCTTTCACCATTAAAAGTCAAATGACAAACCCTGTCCCTCCCTAACACCCCTTCCTCCCTCTTCCTCAAGCCCTGCTCCTCTCTTCACTGCAGTATCAAAATGAGCTAAATCCCATGTCTCTCTTCCTTAACACTTCTTCCTCCGCCCCTGCCTCTTTCACCAAGTATTGCACAATGACAACCTTTGTCCCCTCCTTGAATACCTCTTGCCTCTTCCAATCTCCGCTCCCCTGCTCTTCACTAAGAATCAAATGACAACCCTGTCTCTTCCCACTACCCTCCTTCCTCTCCACCCCCTGCCTCCTTTCACCATAGTATTAAAGATGACAACTTCTGTCTCTCCTGAATGACTTCCTCCCCTCCTCCCTCTGTTCCCTTTCACCTGCTAACAAACAGACAACTGTCCCCTCCCTAACACCCCTCCCTCCACTCTTCACTGGTATCAAAATGACAACCTCTGTCCTTCCCTAACACCTCTTCCCTTCTCCACTCCGCTAGTCCTCTTCTACTGAGAATCAAAATGATAACCCTGTCCCCTCCCAGAAACACCTCCTTCCTCCTCCGCCTCCACCCCGCCCCTTTCTGACCAAGTATCAAAATGACAATCCCCTAGTCCCCTCCCCAACACCCCCTCCCTCTCCGCCCCGCCTGCCTTCTTTCACCAAGCATCAAAATGACAACCTCTGTCCCCCCCCTAACACCCTGCCCCCTCCGCCTCCGCTCACCAAGTGAACAAAGACAACCCTGTCCTCCCTAACACCCTCCCTCTCGCCCCGCCCCCTCACTGGGTAGCATCAAAACAGAACCCTGTCCCCTCTAACACCCCTCCCTCTGCCCCCCTTCTCACCAAGTATCAAAATGACAACCCTGTCCCCTCCCTACCACCCCCCTCCCCTCCCCCCCCGCCCCCCTTCACCAAGTATCAAAATGACAACCCTGTCCCCTCCCTAACACCCCCCCCTGTCCCTCCCTCCACCCCCGCCTCTTCACCAAGTATCAAAATGACAACCCTGTCCCCTCCCTAACACCCCCCTCCCCTCCACCCCCTGCTCCCCCCTTCACCAAGAATCAAAATGACAATCCCTGTCCCCTCCCTAACACTCCCCTCCCCTCCTGCCCTTCACCAGTAGTTCCAAAATGACAACTCCCTGTCCCCCCTAACACTCCCCTCCTCTGCTCCCTGCCCCCTTCACCAAGAACAAATGAGCAAACTCCTGTCCCCTCCCTGTCACCTCTTCTCCCTCCACCTCCTGCCCCCTTCACCAAGTATCAAAATGACAACCCCACCTTCCCAACACCCTCCTCCTGCCCCCGCTTCTTCACCAAGTATCAAAATGACAACCCTGTCCCCTCCCCTAACACCCCCTCCTCCCTCCCCCTGCCCCCCTTCACCAACCATCAAACAGAGCAACCCTGTCCCTTCCCTAACACCCCTGCCCCTTCCTCTGCCTCTGCCTCTCTTTGGTTCATCAAAATGACAACCCTGTCCCTCCCCTAACACCCCCTCTGTCCCTCCGCAGCTCTCCTCTCTTCACCTGGCATCAAATGACAACCCCGCCCCTCCCCCTCTCTCCGCCCTTCACCAAGTATCATCAAAATGACAACCCTGTCCCCTCCCTAACACCCCCTCCCCCTCCGCCCTGCCCTTTCATCAAGTGATTGCAAATGACAACCTGTCCCCTTCCCTACCTCTGTCCCCTCCCCTCCCCTTCAACAGACAAAATGACAACCCTGTCCCTCCCTAACACCTCCCTCCCCCCTCTCCGCCTTCTTCACTAAGTATTTCAAATGACAACCCCTGTCCCTCCCTAACACCCTCCCCTCCGCCCTCTCTTCAGTCAGCATTAAAATGACAACTCTGTCCTCCCCAACACCTCTCCTCCGCTTCCCCTTCTTCACTGGGCACTAAATATAATCCCTGTCCCTCCACACACTTCCTCCTCCGCCCTCTTCACAGCATCAAAATGACAACCCCTGAACCCCTCCCTAACACCCCTCCTCCGCCCCCTTCACCAAGCTATACTCAAAATGACAACCCTGTCCTCCTGACTCCCTAACATTCCACCAGCATCAAATTGACAAACTCCCTGTCCCCTCCTACACTCCCTTCCCTCCCCCCCTTTCTACTCATATCAGTCGACAACCCTGTCCCTCCTAATTTCCTCCCTCTGCCTCCCCTTCATCAGTAACAAAATGACAACCCTGTCCCTCCTAACACCCCTCCCTCCGCCCTTTTCACCAAGTATCAAAATATAAATCTGTCTCCTTCCTAGCCACCTCCCTGTCCTCCTTCACTAAGTATCAAATGAGCAACTCCTGCCCTCCTACCACCCCCGCCCTGCCTCCCTTCAGCACCAAGTATCAATGACACAACCCTGTCCCCTCCCTAACACCCCCCTCCCTAACACCGCCCCCTTCCAAGCCCCCTTCACCAAGTATCAAAATGACAACCCTGTCCCCTCCCTAACACCCCCTGTCCTCCTGCAGCTCGCCCCCTTCACCAAAGTATCAAAATGACAACCCTGTCCCCTCCTCTACACACCTCTCCTCGCCTCCCTCCACCATCAAATGACAACCCTGTCCCTCCCTAACACCCCGCTCCCCTTCACACTATGCAAGTATCAAAATGACAACTCCTGTCCCCTCTCCCTAACACCCCCTCCTCCCTCCGCCCCCCCCTTCACTCATCAAAACACAACCCTGTCCTCCCCACACCCTCTCCCTCCTGCCCCCCTCCTTCACCAAGTATCAAAATGACAACCCTGTCCCCCTCCCTTAACACCCCCTCCTCTCTCCCCCCCTTCACCAAGTATCAAATGATAACCCTGTCCCTCCCAACACCTCTCCCTCCCCCCCCTTCACTCATATCAAATGAGAATCCTCAAATCTCTCCTAACACCCCCTCCCCCTTCACTGGGCATCAAAATGACAACCCTGTCCTCTCAACACCCCCCTCCCCTCCCCCTCTGAATTGGGTATCAAAATGACAACCTCTGTCCCCTCCCCACCCCTCCCTCCCCCTTTCTTGTCATATCAAAATGAGCAAACTTGTCCCCTCCCTAATGACCCTCCTCCGCCCCCTTCTACCAAGTGATCAAAATGACAACCCCTGTCCCCTCCCTAACACCCTCCCCTCCCTCCACCTCCGCCCCTTCTTTCACCAAGTATCAAAATGACAACCTGTCTCTCCCCAACAATTTCCTCTCCTCCATCACTTTCCTCCACCTCGTCCCTCCTCCCTAACACCCGCCCCTCCACCTCCCGCCCTCCCCTTCACCAAGAATCAAAATGAGCAACCCTGT
>NC_091553.1:10179697-10184697 GCF_042767895.1 Penaeus vannamei
ACTGATGATTTGGATGAGACTCGTCACATTTATAAAATAATTTTCTTCAACAGCAAATTGAAGGGATAGACAATGAAATACCTTTGATAAACAAAGAAAACGAAAGAATAGCCCAGATAATAAATAGATAAACTGATGATTTGAGGAGAGAGTATGTTACAGAAGATATAAGAAAGAAATAGCAGATATATATAATGATAGAGAGAGAGAGAGAGAGAGAGAGAGAGAGAGAGAGAGAATATTAATCTGTCATCTAATCTCTTCTACATTGCATTGAATAAGATACTTATGAATGCTTTCGATAAACAAACAAAAAAAAAACAAGGAAAATAACGAATAGAGAATAAAGAGATAAATTGATGATTTAGAAGAGATTCGTCGCTACGCATAAATAATTATCTTCTTGTCTCTTCTTCCATAAATCGAGTGGGATAGACACGAACACTTTCGATAAACAAGAGAAAAACGAAGGAAGGTCCAGATAATAAATAGATAAATTTACGATCTGAGTGAGAGAGAGAAAGAAAGAGAGAGAGAGAGAGAGAGAGAGAGAGAGAGAGAGAGAAAAAAAAATATTAATCTTTCATTTAATCTCTTCTACATTGCATTGAATAAGATACTTATGAATGCTTTCGATAAACAAACAAAAAAAAAACAAGGAAAATAACGAATAGAGAATAAAGAGATAAATTGATGATTTAGCATATCTGTCGCTATGGCAAATAATTATCTTCTTGTCTTTCCGGTAAATTGAGGGATGTGACATGAAAACTTGAGATAAACAAGAAAAATGAATAAGGTCTAGATAATAAATAGCAAGAGAAAAACGAAGGAATATATGCATATATAATGATAATAAATAGATGAATTGACGATATGAGTGAGATTCGGTATTACGTAAGAGAAAAAATATTATTTATATTATTATTATATCTTTCTTTATCTCTTCTAAATCGCGTTGAATAAGATACTTATGAATATTTCGATAAACAAGAGAAGAAGGAGAGAAGAAAGTCTGGATAATAAATAGAAAAATTGATGATTTGAGTGAAATTGGAATATGCAATAGAAGATTTGTTAATTTCTTTTAATCTTTTCTATATTTTTTTCTTTAATATATTTGAGTCGATCTTTCTTTCTTTATCAATGCTTCTTTTCATATTTTTATCTTTTCTTTCTTTTATATTCTTATCTTCTCTTCCTTTTTATCTTTTTTTTCTTTTATATATCTTTTTATCTTTTCTTTCTCTTTATTTTTTTCCTTTTATATTTTTTTTATCCTTTCTTTCTTTCTTTCTTTATATCTTTTTCTTCTTTATCCTTTGCTCATGATAGACGCGAGTGCTTTCGATAATTATTTTAAAAAAAACACGAACAGAGGAAAAAAAAATATGCATAAATTAAATTGATGAGTCAGGTGAGATTGATCACCCCGTTATAGTGAACATGTAAAACTTTGTAGAAATTGGAAGAGAACATAACGTTGTCTTGCAGTTGCAGAGCTTTTCTTAAAGTTATTCTATTGCGGAGAATGTCCAAAGTTTGGCTATGTATGTGCAGTATGTATGTGAAGTTTGTATACTATGGTGTGGTCTGTGTTTGTCTTAAAAATATATATATCAAATTCTTCTAACTGTTTATCTTTGTCTAAAAAAAAAATTGTGTATGTATGTATGAAAATATACATGATACACACATAAATATATATACAAACACACACACACATATTTATACACACACACACACATGTATGTGTGTGTGTGTATATCTGTGTGTGTGTATATATATTATATATAGAGCATATAATGATGTTTACACTTTTCCAAACACACCTGTCAGTAAACCATCTAAGTCATCTGCCTGAGCTGTCTTCATCTGTGCAACATGCTCATAACTTCAATCTATGTGATGCTGCCTTTTTGTTTATGCATTGAAACAATCCACTTGTTTATCTCAAATAAATTACTAAATATAGAAATAGTATTATCTGCATAATTCGACTCTCTGATATCGTGAATTCATTTCAAACATCATTCAAAAAATAGATAAGTAGAATTGTATATCTGGCAACTCCTTTCACACATGAATGGCTAGAATTCACTTTCGTTTTCCCAACTTTTCAAACTTTTTTTTTTCTTTCGCTCTTTCTCTTCCATTTCTCTTCTGTTTCTAATTGTTCAAACTGCAAGTTAGTCGGCTGCGATTTACCGATTTTGTGGCTCATTTAATACGTCTTGGACTGAGTTATTGCTCTCTCTCTCTCTCTCTCTCTCTCTCTCTCTCTCTCTCTCTCTCTCTCTGTTTCTGTCTCTATCTCTCTCTATCTCTGTCTGTCTCTGTCCTTCTCTCTCTCTCTCTCTCTCCTCTCTCTCTCTCTCTCTCTCTCTCTCTCTCTCTCTCTCTCTCTCTCTCTGTTTTGTCTGTCTGTCTCTCTCTCTCTCTCTCTCTCTCTCTCTGTCTCTCTCTCATCTAGCTAGCCAGCTATCTTTTCTTTCTCTTGTACATACACACACATACACACTCTCTATCCATCTATTTCTTAAACCATATATCTCTATTTATTGTTTCTTTTTTTTCCTCTCTTTTCCTCTCTTCTCTCTGTCTTTCTCTCTATCTCTCTATATTATATATATATATATATATATATATATATATATATATTATGTATATATATATATATATATATATATATGTATATATATATATATATATATATATATATATATATATATATATATATACATATATATACATATATATACACATATCATTTTCTTCTTCCTCCTCTTTCTTCTTTCAAATGTAATTAATATAATTTGAACATACACACATATTACTTATTTCAAAAAAATCAACGCACACAGACACACACACGGCCCCATCACACACACGGCCCCATCACACACACGCGCCGCCATATCACACCGACGAGGAAATGAAAGCCGAAAGCCCCTCGTCACAGGAACCCGAGACAAAGGACGCAGTAGGAAGGCGCGGGGAGAGAATGGCGCTGGGAAGGGAGAGGGGGGAGGGAGGGGGAGGGGAAGGGGGAGGAGAAGGGGATGGGAGGGGAGAGGGGGAGAGGGGAGAGGGGAGGGGGGAGGGGAAAGGAGGGGGAGGAGGGGGATGGGGGGAGGGGGCAGGGGAGGGGGAGGAAAGGAGGGGAGGAGGAGGGGAAAGGGAGTGGGGGAAGAGGGAGGAGGGGAAGGGGGAGGGAGGAAAAGGAGTGGGGCAGGAGGGAGGAGGGAAGGGGGAGGGATATGCGGGGGAAAGCGGGGTGGGGTAGGAGGAGGGGGAGGGAAAGGAGAGGGGGAAGAAGGGATGGAGGGAGGGGATGGGAAAGGAGGGCAGGGGATTGGGGGAGGAGGGGGAGGGAGCAAAGGAGGGGGAGGGATGGGGGAGGGGGAAAGGGGAGAGGAGAGGTGCGAGGTAGGAGAGAAAGGGTGAGAGAAGAGGAGAGGAGGGAAGAAAGAGAGGAGAAGAAGGGATAGGGGAGAGGAAGGAAGGGAGAGAGAGGAGGGGGAGGCTGGTAGGAAAGGAAGAGGCGGAGGTGAAGGTAGGAGAAAGAGGAGAGAAGAGCAGGAAACAAGGATAACGAAGATGAGGGTAGAGAGGAGACGGAGGAGGAGAGGTGAAAGGGAAGGAGAGTAGGTTAAAAGAGGGGAAAGAAGATGAGGGGAAGGAGAGGGAAAGGGAGAAGAAGAGAAAGGGAAAGAGGGAAAATGAAGAGGAAAAAGGGTGAGAGGAGGAGGTGGAAAGAGGAGAAGGAAAGCGAGGGAAAGAAGGAAGGAAGGAAGAAGAAAAGAAGTGAGGAGAAGGGAAAGAGGAAGATGAGGATAAATTGATAAAAGAGAAGGAGGAGGGAAGAATAGAAAAGTCTCAGAGAAGCGGAAGAGAAGAGCAAGCAGGGGAAAGAAGGAAGAGGAGTAGAGAAGGAAAATGAGAACTGAACGTGAAAAAAATGGGAGAATAGATTAAGGAGGAAAGAGAGAGGGAGAGATAATTGGAGTGAGGAAGAGAAGAAGAGCAGAAGAGCGTGAGAGGGAAAATGAGGAGAGGAAGAGTGAGGAGAAGGGAGGGAGAGAGAATGAGAAAAAGAGAGAATGAATTAAAGTAAATACAAAAATTAAGAAAAAAGAGAGGAAAGAAAATATGAAAAGTACAAAGAAAGGGGAAATTGAGGAAGAAGAAGAAAGATGAGGAGAAAGAAGAAAAAGAAGAGAAGGAGGAGGAGGAGAGGCCAGGGAGAGGGGGAAACTGAAGAAGACAAAGAAATATGAAGAGAAAGAAGAAAAAGAAGAGAAGGAGGAGGAGGAGAGGGCAGGGAGAGGGGGAAACTGAAGAAGACGAAGAAAGATGAGAAAGAAGAAATAGAAGAGAAGGAGGAGGAGGAGAGGGCAGGGGGAGGGAGAGGGCCGGAGAGGGGACAGCGCCACCACCCCGCGGACACGACGAGGGGCGCGCGAGGGGTCCTTCGTCGCCGCCGGCCGGAGGAGGGAGCCGTCGGTGGAGCAGGACCTCGATACGAATTTTAAGCTGAAGTCTCTTTGTACTTGAGCGCCTTCATTCCGGCCTTTTGCTAAATCCGTACTTTTTTTCTGCCTTAAGCTTTTATTTTTACCTGCTCTTTGTTTTTATCTTCCTTGGTTTATCTGTCTCTCGATCTGTCTCTTTGTCTATTTATTTATTTGCGTCTCTTTTTGCACTTTCTCTCTCTCTCTTTCTCTTTCTTATATAGATTGATAGATAGATAGATATGTATAAACATACATTTGTGTGTATATGTATATATACATACACACACACATATATATATATATATATATATATATATATATATATATATATATATATATATATATATATATATATATATAGGGTTAAACTAATAAGCATTGACTTTCTTTGCTTTAATAGTGGAACTCAAACGTTTCGGGTTTACTCCCAACTATCTTCAGTGAAAGATAACTGTAAAACAATAATATCACAGATATAAATAA
>NC_091553.1:10194697-10197197 GCF_042767895.1 Penaeus vannamei
TCTCTCTCTCTCTCTCTCTCTCTCTCTCTCTTTTTGTCTTTCTCTCTCGTCTATCTCTCTCTCTCTCTCTCTCTCTCTCTCTCTCTCTTCTGCTTCTCTCTCTCTCTCTCAGTCAAAGAGAGGATAGAAATATGGAGAGAGGGGTGGGAGAGAAAGAGGGAGGGAAGAAGGCAGAAGAGGGAGGAAGAATAAAGAAAGAGGAAGAAGAGAACATTTGAGAGAGAGATTTAAACAGAGAGAGAGAGAGATTTAAGAGAGAAGAACAAAAGCAAGGAGGAGAGCTCAATAATTCGATTCACACAGCCAGTAAAAAGGATACTTGTCTGAAATATCCATATAATTTAAAAATAATAATAATAATAATATGAGATGTACCCAACTGCAATCCACACGACCAAGTGGAATATTCGTAAAAATAAATTCGTTCGCAGAATTAAAACGCCATTTTGGTGCAAAAGGCCGCATGTACTTTGGGAATTATATGCTCGGTAATGTAGGTAAATAATGATGGTGATTATAAAGATAATGAGAGTAATAATGATAATGATGATGATAATGATAATGATGATAATAATAGCTATAATGATAATAATAACGATGATAATGATAGTAATAATGATAATCATCCTAATGCTAAGAGGAATGTAAAATAATGATAATAGTAATAATAATGATAATGATGATGATAATGATAATAATGTTGATAGTAATATGATAATAGAGATAATAACAACTATGATAGTAATAATATTATTAACAAATATGATAATATTGGTAATGATAACACTCATATTGATAATGATATTAATGATAATAATAGTGACAAGGATAACAGTAATAATGATAATGATAATAATAGCAATGATGAAAATGATAATGATAACAAAAATGATAGCAATGATAATGATAAAGATAATGACAATAACGACAATGATAATGATATCAAACATACATGGACAATAAGCGCAACTTCAGTTATCAGAAAAATAAATAAAACTCAGCTTTCACATATCATAATTGCATATCAAATCATTCAGAAAAAAACGGGACGAACAATTATTGTAAGAGTTTATTAATTTCATTAGCTTCGGTTCTCGTCTCTGCGAAGAGTTCAAAATACATTTCCGAATTCATACGATACTGTAGGAGGTATTCTTCTGCTCTTCCTTCTCCTCCTCCTTCTTCTCCCTCGTTTCTTCGGTCTTCTCTTACTCTATCTCCTCCTCCACCTCCTCCTCCTCGGTCTCCTCTTACTCCTTCTCCTACTCCTTCTCCTCCTTCTCCCCCTCGTCTTCGGTCTCATCTTACTCCTTCTCCTCCTCCATCTCCTTCTCCATCTCCCTTTCCTCTCCTCCTACTCCTCCTATCCTTCTCCTCCTTCTTCTCCCCCTCTTCTTCGGTTTCCTCTTACTCTTTCTCCTACTCCCTTTCCTCCTCCTCTTTTTTCCTCCTCCTAATTCTTCCTCTATCCTTACTCTTATTCCTCCTCTTTCCTCTTCTTCCCACTACTCCTTCTTCTCGTTCTCCTTTTCCTCCTCCTTATCCTTATCCTCTTCCTCCTACAACTACTACTACTTCCTTCCTCTACCCTCCTCCTCTCCTCCTCTTTTCCTCCTCCTCCTCCTCTTCTTCTCCTTCTCCTTTTCCTTCTTTCTTTCTCCTCTTCCTCCTCTCCTACTTCTTCCTATGTTCCCTCTTCGTCCTTCCTTCTCATATCTCTCTTCCCTCCTCCTCCTCCTCCTCTTCCTCCTCCTCCTTTGGTCTTCATTCGCTTCTTCTTCTTTTTCTACCCCTCCCTCCTTGCCCTTCTTCTCCTTCTCCTCTTCCTCTTCCTCCATCTCCTCCTCTTTGACCTTCTTCTTCTTTTTTCTAATCCTTCTCTTCTTCCTCTCCTTATTCCTCCTCCTCACCCTTGATCTTCATCTTCATCTTCTTCTTCTTTTTTTACTCCTCCTCTTCCTCTTCCTCCCTGGTCTTCCTCTTCTTCTTCTTTTTCTACTCCTCCTCTTCCTCTTCCTCCTCCTCCTCCTTGGTCTTCTTCTTCTTTTCTACTCCTCATTCTCCTCTTCCTCTTCCTCCTCCTTCTCCTCCTCCTCCCTGGTCTTCATCATCTTCTTTTTTCTACTCTCTCTCACTCCTCCTTGAATTCATCCATCTTCTTTCATACTCCTCCTCCTTTATCTCTCTTCTTTTTCTGCTCCTCCTCCTCTTCCTCCTCCTCCTCCTCTTCTTTTTCTGCTCCTCCTCTTCCGACAACGACTACGAGGATTCCGTAACAGGAGGCAAAAAAAAATAGCGAGATACGAAGGCACATTAGCATATTGACGAACTGCTTTGTGTTCAGGAAAAAAGAGGAAAATTTAATAAAAAGGAAATCTAAAAAAAAAAAAAGAAAAATGATAATAATAACAATAATAATAAAACTGGATTATATATATTACTTAAAGGTGATGTACTTTTCTTTGTCAGGATGACGTCAGAGCTATTCACGTCTAATGTG
>NC_091553.1:10219697-10224697 GCF_042767895.1 Penaeus vannamei
AGGAGTGAGACAGACAGGCAGATAAACAGACAGATAAGTGATAAAGAAAAAAAGTACAAAAAAATATGAAAAAAGGAAGAGAGAGAGAGAGAGAGAAACAGAGACTGAGACAGACAGACAGACAGAGAGAGAGAGAGAAACAGAGACAGAGACAGAGAGAGACAGAGACAAACAGAGACAGAACCAAACAGAGATAAACAGACAGAAACAGAGAGGAAGAAAGAATGAAAGAAAGGGGGGAAAAAAAAACTTTCACCAACAATGGACCGAAAGAGGAAAGTAATGTTAAGCCGAAAAAAAATGGTCTTTCAAGGAAATCCAAACTATCACGCAATCCCGGAAGAAAGGGGGGGGAGGGGGGGAAGAAGGGGGGGAGGGGGGAGGAAGGGGGAAGGGGGGGTGGAAGGGGAAGTGGGGAGGGGGTGGAGGAAGGATGGATGAGGGGGGTGGAAGGAGAAGGGAGGGGGGAGGAAGAAGGGGGGAGGAGGTGGAAGAAGGGGGGGAGGGGTTGGAAGGGGAAGGGGGTGGGTGGAAGAAGGGGGGATGGGGGGAGGAAGGGGAAGGGGGGGGTGGAAGGAGAAGGGGGTGGGTGGAAGGAGGAGGGGAAGGAAGGAGAAGGGGGGTGGAAGGGGGAAGGAGGAGGGGGAAGAGAAAAAGAAGGAGAGAAGGTGGAAGGAGAAGGGGGGGGGTGGAAGAAGGGGGAGGGTGGAAGAAGGGTGGGGGGGGTTGGAAGGGAGAAGAGGGTGGTAGTGTGGAAGAAAGGGAAGGGGGGGGAGGAAGGAGGAAGGGGGGTGGAAGGAGATGGAGGGGAGTGAAGGTATTTGAAGGGGGTGGAAGAAGGGGGGAGGTGTTGGAAGGGGAGAAGAGGGGTGGGTGGAAGAAGGGGGGAGGGGTTGGAAGGGGAAGGTGGTGGAGTGGAAAGAAGGGGGGATGGGGGGAGGAAGGGGAAGGAGGGGAGTGAAGGAGAAGGGGGTGGAAGAAGGGTGGGGGGGTTTGGAAGGAGAAGAGGGGGTGGGTGGAAGAAAGGGGGATGGGGGGAAGAAGGGGGGAGGGGTTGGAAGGGGAAGGGGGTTGGGTGGAAGAAGGGGGAGGGGGGGGAGGAAGGGGAAGGGGGGGTGGAAGGAGAAGGGGGGGGTGGAAGAAGGGTGGGGGGGGGTTGGAAGAAGAAGGGGGGGATGGGGGGAGGAAAGGGGAAGGGGGTGGGGTGGAAAGAAGGGGGGAGGGGGGGGGGGGGAAGGAGAAGGGGGGGTGGAAGAAGGGTGGGGGGGTTGGAAGGAGAAGAGGGAGTGGGTGGAAGAAATGGGAGAGGGGGGAGGGAAGGGGAAGGGGGGTGGAAGAAGGGGGGAGGGGGGGGAGGAAGGAGAAGGGGGGGGTGGAAGAAGGGTGGGGGAAGGTTGGAAGGAGGAAGAGGGGTGGGTGGAAGAAAGGGGGAGGGGGGTGCGTGGAAGAAAGGGGGAGGGGGTTGGAGAAGGGGAAGAAAAGAGAAGAGTGGGGGGGGGAGAAGGGAGGGGCGGAAGGGGAAGGGAAGGTGGAAAAAGGCTGGGGGGGATTGAAATGGAGGGGAAGGGGGTGGTGGAAGATGGGGGGAGGGGTTGGAGTGGGAAGGGGGGGCGGAAGAAGGGTGAAGGGGGGTGGAGGAAGGTTGGAGGGGTTGGAGGGGGAAGGGGGGTGGAAGAAGGATGGGGAGTGGAAGATGGGGGGGGGGAAGAGGAAGGGGGCGGAGACAATGGGTAAGAAAGGAGGGAAGGAGGATGAGGAGACGTGGGAAGAGGAGGGAGAGGAAGAGGCGGGGGGAATGAAAGGATGAGGAGACGGAGGGAAAGGAAGAGAGAAGATGTTGAAAGAGGAGAGAGAGGGAGACGAGGAAGAGATAAAAAAAAAGGAGGAGGAAGAAAAGGAGATATGGACAGAGGAGACAAGAAGGAAAGAAATAAAGGAAATAAAGAGGAGAAGATAAGGAGAAAAGGAAGGAGGAGGAGGAGAGGGAAAAGAGGAGTAGGCGAAGAAAAAGAAAAATATGAGGAGAAGGAAGGGGAGGCGAGAACAGAAAAGGAAAACTGGAAGAGAATCAAGACAGAAGATTAGAGATAGGAAGAACAGAAAAAGAACAAAATGAGATAATAAACATTTAATAAACAGTTAATAAACATTTAGACAGCCAGATAGACTGATAAACAAATAGACGTTCATACTGACAGACAGAGACTAAAAGTGATCGACAAAGTTGTAAAAAGAAGAAAAAAAAACTAAAGATAAAACTTACTTTCGCCAAAAAAAAAATAAATAAATAAAACAGAAAAACAAAAAAACAAAAAAAACGAAGTGGCATCCTACATCAACAATCTGAAACGAAACAAAACAAAAAATAAAAAATAAATAGAAAGAAAACAAAACAAAACAAAAAATATAAAATAGAAAGAAAACAAAACAAAAAAACACATTAGAAAGAAAACAACGAAAGACGAAAATAGCATCAAGAAAACAGAAGAAGTTTGCCATGACGGAGAGACAAGAGAGAGTAACCCGATTCCAATCGCTTTCCGGAGACATTATTAGTACCTGGCAACTCGATAGCCTGGAGAGGGGGAGGGGGAGGATGGGGGGAGGGAGGGGGAGAAGGGGGAGGATAGGGTTGGGAAGGGGGTAGAGGGGTAAGAGGAGGATGGGGGAGGGAGTTGGAGGGAGGGGGAGTAGGAGGAGGATGGGGGAGGGAGGGGGGAGAAAGGGGGGGGATAGGGTTGGGAGGGGGGTAGAGGGGTAAGAGGAGGATGGGGGATAGGGAGTTGGAGGGAGGGGGAGTAGGAGGAGGATGGGGTGAGGAGGGGGAGAAGGGGGGGATAGGGTTGGGAAAGGGGGTAGAGGGGTAAGAAGGAGGATGGGGGAGGGAGTTAGGAGGGAGGGGTGGAGTAGGAGGAGGATGGGGAGGGAGGGGGAGAAGGGGGAGGATGGGAGAGGGAGGGGGAGGAGGAGGGGGGTTTAGGGGGGAGGGAGGGGGAGTAGGAAGAAGATAGGGGAAAGAGGGAGGAGGATAGGGGAGGGAGGGGGAGTAGGAAGAGGATGGGGGAGGGAGGGGGAGTAGGAGGAGGATGGGGGAGAGGAGGTAGAGGGGGTAAGAGGAGGATGGGGGAGGGAGTGGGAAGGGGTAGGGGGAGTAGGGGGTGGATGGGAGGGGAGGGAAAGGGTAGAGGGGTAGGAGGACAGATGATGGAGAAAGAGGCGTAGAGGGGGGGGTGGGAAGAGGGAGGGGGTAGGGGTTGAGTAGGAGGAGGATGGGTAAGGTAAGGGGAAGGGATGAGTAGGGGAGGAGTGGGGAGGAGGATGGGGGAGGAGGGGGAGGGGTAGAGGGGTAGGAGGAGGACGGGAGTGGAAGGATGTCGATGGGAGAAGGACAAGGAGTTGGGGGGAGGAGGAGGAGGAGAGAGAAGAGAGTCGGAGTAGGAGTGGAAGGAAAGAGGGAGTAAAGTTAGAAAGAGAGGATTTGAGGGGGAGTGTGGGAGGGAGGAGAAGGCGGAGGGACTGGAAAAAAGGAGGGAAGTGGAGGGAAAGGAAAAGAGGGAAAGGAATGAAAGTGGGAACGGAGAAAGAGAGAGGGAAAAAGTGAGAGGGGGGGGGGGAGAAGAGAGGGAAGTGGAACAGGGAGGAAGAGGAAAAGTAAGGGAAGAGAAGGGGAGGAGAAGACAGAAGGGAATGAGGAGTGGCAGAGAGAGGGAGTGGTAAAGGGAGGGAGTGCTAGAGGGAGGGAGTGGCAAAGGAAGGGAGTGATAAAGGGAGGGAGTGACAGAAAGAGGGAGTGCTAGACGGAGGGAGTGACAAAGGGAGTGAAGAGGGAAGGAGTGCTATAGGGAGGGAATGGGAGAAGGAGGGAGTGGCAAAGGGAGTGAATGACAAAGGGAGGGAATGGGAGAAGGAGGGAGTGCTAGACGGAAGGAGTAACAAAGGGAGGGAGGGAATAGGAGAAGGAGAAAGTGGCAAAGGGAGGGAGTGCTATACGAGGGGAGTGAAAAAGGGAGTGAACGCAAAGGGAGGGAGTAGGCAGAGGGACAGAGCAAGAGGAAACTCGAGGAGTTGGAGTTGGGAGATATAAAAATCACTCGAAGACCGACGAGAAAGGAAACAGAAAACTTCGAAGAACCTAGAAAGTGTGAGACAAAGGAAATCGCAAGAAAATTCAACATCTTTTGGAAAAGCGATTTCTCTTTTTCTTTCATTCTTTCTTTCTCTTTCTAGTTATCTATCTCTCTTTTCATCTCATCTTCAATGTCGACCATGTCAATGTTTTTGTTGTTGTTGTCTGCCTCTTTCTCAATCTCTTTCTTATTTTTCTTTTTTTTCGTTTACTTTTTTTTTTTTTTTGCTTTTGTTTACACATTGCATACAAGTATACATACATACATACATACATGCATACAAACGCACATATACTCATTCAAACGTAAAGACAGACACAGTCACATCTATGTATGTTCATCTTTGCACAGAAATGCTTCACGTAATAAATTAGATTTTTCACCTTATATTAAATAGCTATGATTGTGGTAGCATAACAGTAACAATAATGATGATATTATAATAATAGTGATAATAATGATGATAATGATAATAATGATATTGATATATTGATAATAATAACAATGATAAAAATCATAATAGTAATAATTGTGATAATGGTGATGTTGATGATGATTATAATGATAATAATAACAATAATGTTAATGATAATAATGATACTGATAATGATGATGATGATGATGATGATAATGATAATAATAATAATAATAATAATAATAATAATAATAATAATAATAATAATAATAATAATAATAATAATAATAATAATAATAATAATAACAATAACAATAATAATAATAATAACAATAATGATAATAATGATAATAATAATAATAATAATAATAATAATAATAATAATAATAATAATAATGATAATAATAATGATAATAATAATAACAATAATGATAATAATAACAATAATACTAATAATA
>NC_091553.1:10237197-10244697 GCF_042767895.1 Penaeus vannamei
ACAGCTGACCAAACACACAGACAGCTGACCATCCGCACAGACAGCTGACCATCCGCACAGACAGCTGACCAAACACACAGACAGCTGACCAAACACACAGACAGCTGACCATCCACACAGACAACAGACCAGACACACAGACAGCTGACTAAACACACAGACAGCTAACCATCCACACAGACAGCTGACCAAACACACAAACAGCTAACCATCCACACAGACAGCTGACCAAACACACAAAAAGCTGACCAAACACACAAAAAGCTAACCATCCACACAGACAGCTGACCAAACACACAGACAGCTGACCATCCGCACAGACAGCTGACCAAACACACAGACAGCTGACCATCCGCACAGACAGCTGACCAAACACACAGACAGCTGACCATCCGCACAGACAGCTGACCAAACACACAGACAGCAGACCAGACACACAGACAGCTGAACAGACACACAGACAACAGACCAAACACACAGACAGCTGACCAAACACACAGACAGCTGAACAGACACACAGACAGCTGACCAGACACACAGACAGCTGACCAGACACAGACAGTGGAGCAGACACACAGACAGCAGACCAGACACACAGACAGCTGACCAAACACACAGACAGGAGAGCAGACACACAGACAGCTGACCAAACACACAGAGAGCTGACCAAACACACAGACAGCAGACCAGACACAGACAGGAGCGGAGGCAGATGCGTAGACAGGCGGAGGGACAGACAAGCAAGAACAAGCGGGCAGAGTCAGGTATTCGCGATAATGGCAAGCTGGACTTGAGCCAGATTGCTAAACTTTAAGGCCGCGCTTGGTCCTCGCTCTCTCCCTCCCTCCCTCTTCCTCCCTCTCTCCCTCCCTCCCTCCCTCCCTCCCTCTCTCCTCCCTCCTCCCTCTGCCTCGTTTTCTTCTCTCTCTCTCTCTCCCTCTCTCTCTCTCTCTCTCTCGCTCTCTCTCTCTCTCTCTCTCTCTCTCTCTCTCTCTCTCTCTCTCTCTCTCTCTCTCTCTCTCTCTCTCTCTCTCTCTCTCTCTCTCTCTCTCTCTCTCTCTTTTCTGCTTGTTATTCTTGATGTTGTTTCCCGTTCCCTCCTTTTTCTTGCAAGTATTATCTTTTTCCCTCTTCTCCCTCCTTCATCTCACTTTCTTTCTCTCCCTCTAATCTTTATTTTCGTTCTCGCAATTTATCTTCTTTTTCAGTTAAGCTGTTAGATCACGATATCTCTTATTCTATTTTCCTCATACACATTTTCGTTCTTCTCTCTCTTTCCTTTCTTTCTTCGGCTCTTCTTGTTTCTTCTTCTCCTTGTTCTTCCCCTTTATCCTTCTCTTCACCTTTTCCTCTCCTTCTCTATGCTCACCATCACTCCTTTGCTTCCCTTTCTTCTCTCACCCCCTTTTCCCTTCATTTCTTCTCACTTTCTTTCTTACCCTTTCTTTATGTCTTTCTCCACCCTTAGCATCTTTTTCTTTTCTATTTCTCTTCTCCCTTTCCCTTGCTTCTTCCTCTTCTCTCATTATCCTCCAGTTGCCTTTTATTCTCTCTTTCCTTTGTCTCTCTCTCTATCTTCCTTTACCCTTTCTTTATGTCCCTTTCTTTCATTTACTCCTTTTCTTTCTATATTTGCCTCTCTCTTCTCTATTTTCTATTCTTTTTTCTCTTTAATTTTAACTTCCAGTCCCCCACCCCCTTTCTTTCTTTTCTACTTGTTATTCTTGTTGTTTCCCATTCCCTCCTTTTTTCTTAAAAGTATTATCTTTTTTCCTCTTCTCCCTCCTTCATCTCACTTTCTCTCTCTCCCTCTAATCTTTATTTTCATTCTCGCAATTTATCTTCTTTTTCAGTTAAGCTGTTAGATCAAGATGTCTTTTATTCTATTTTCCTCACACACATTTTCGTTCTTCTCTCTCTTCTTTCCCTTCCTTTCTTCGGCTCTTCTTGTTTCTTCTTCTTGTTCTTCCTCTTTATCCTTCTCTTCACCTTCTCCCCTCCTTCTTTACGCTCATCATCAGCCCTTTGTCTTTGCCTCATATTTTTTTTTCCTCTTTCTTCTCACTTCATTATTTTCTCACCATCTGTCTCTTTAACTTTGCTTTCTCCTTCTCTTTCCCTTCTCTCTTTCTCTTTATCTTCGTGATCCTTTAGTTTTGTCTTATTTATCTCCTCCTCTTCTCTAGTCCTTCCTTGAAAAAGTGATGGAAAGAGAAAGGATGAAAAGGAGAAGGAGAAGGAGGAGGAAGAAAATGAGACAAAGAAAGAAGGAAATAAAAAAAAGTGAAAGAAAACAAATTAATAAAAAAGAAGAAAGAAGGAAGAAAGGAAAAATAAAGAGAAAAAAAAAACAGAAAAAGAGGTTAATGTAAAAAAGAGATAAGGAGGCGAAAAAGGGAAGGTTAAAGAACGAGGGAAGAAGGCAGGGAGAGGATAAAAAATCGAAGGCAAAAAGGAGGAAACGAATAAGGGAAAAAGTGGAAAATATGATTAAAAATGAAAAAAAAAAAGCGTGAGGGGCTGGCCTTGCGAGAGGATGTAAGGAATTTTGAGGGGAGTGTGGAGAATCATGAGGAGGATGAGACAAAAATAAGGAGAATGAGAAAAATAATGAGGAAAGTGAAGAGAATTATGAGGAAAATCAAGAAAATTGTGAGGAAAATCAAGAAAATTATGAGGAGAATGAGGGAAATCATAAGGAAAAGTACGACAGTTATGAGGAAATTTGTGTACGTGGAGTATTTTGCTTACGAAAAGAATCAAGGCTTGAATCGTGTCCTGGAAGTCTTGCATCCGAGGAGAATTAGGAAAATGAAGAGACTTGTGTATGAATAGAATCCGGAAAATTATACAAAATAAGAATTTCACTTATGAGGAGAATTGTGTATGAAGAGAATCCGGAGAATTACATTTAAAAAATCGCTTATGAGGAAAATGAGGAGAATTGTGTAGGAAGAGAATCTTCCAAATGTTTCTTATTGACCATAGCGTATACGAATGTAGCTTTAATAAAATTCATAAATTAGCATTTGAGAAAGAAAACAAGAAAGAACTGGCCAAAAAAAAAAAGAAAAAAAAAATATTTTACTCATAATAAGGAGTTACATAAAGAGTGCTGCCTTAATACAAGCAATCATAGGGATTAAATCAATATTAGTGCTTAACGATGATAATTTTTGATACTTATAAGAACCAATACCTGGTGTTATTAATGTTTGTAATATGATAATTTATAATAATTCTCATTCTCCTCATAATTCTCCACACTCCCCTCATATTCCCTCATGTCCTCTCGCTAGATAAGGTCAGTCCCTCACGTTTTTTTTTTATCTCGTCTTTTTCCCTCTTTCGTTTCCTTCTTTTTTCTTTCGATTTTTTATCCTCTCCTTTCCCTTCTTCCCTTGTTCTTTGACCTTCCTTTTTTCTCCTCTTTATCTCTTTTTTATGTTAACCTCTTTCGCTATTGTTTTTTCTTTTTCATTATATTTTTCTCTTTATTCTTCCTTTCTTCCTTCTCTCTTCTTTTTTATTCATTTGTTTTCTTTCACCTTTTTTATTTCCTTCTTTCTTTGCTTCATTTTCTTCCTCCTCCTTCTTTTCTTTTATCTTTTCTTTCTCTCCACCCACCTTCCCTCCTATCTCCTTCTCAGCGTCATCTCTTCCTTACTCTTTCTTCCTCCCTCCCTTCCTTCTTTCCTTCCTTCTTCCTTCCCCCTTCTATATTCCTCAATCTGCTCTCTTCCTCCTTATCATCTCACCTTCCTCTCTATCTTTCCTTATTTCCTCCATTTCTTCCTTCCTTCCTTCCTTCTGTTAATGGCCGTGGATGCCGGGCGGGTAGGGGGGGGTGGGGTAGCGGGGAAGGACGGAGGGGTGGCTTGGTGTGTATTTATATGTGTATGTGTGTGTGTGTGCGTGTGTGTGTGTGTGTGTGTGTGTATGTATGTATGTATGTATGTATCTATGTATTTATGTAAGTCTGTATGTATGTGTGTGTATGTGTGTATGTATGTATGTATGTATGTATGTATGTATGTGTGTATGTGTGTATGTATGTATGTATGTATGTATGTATGTATGTATGTGTGTGTATGTATGTATGTATGTATGTATGTATGTATGTATGTATGTATGTGTGTATGTGTATATATGTATGTATGTATGTATGTATGTATGTATGTATGAATGTATGTATTCATGTATGTATGTATGTATGTGTGTGTGTGTGCATCTAGCCCACTTCCCCAGATAAACTCATGACGATGTTTTCCTTCTCTCTCGCCTCCCGAAATGAAATCAGAAGTCTTTTCCGAATCCGCGAGACCAGCGCAGGGAGAGTCTGCTCTTACTTCGCTGATATTTGCTCGGAGGGGGAAAAAAAATTGTGATCTCCCAATCTTTTAGGTTTTTTTTTTTTTTTTTACTTGCTCATCTTTGGAATTTGCTCTTAATACTTATTCTCTCTCTCTCATTCTCTTTCTATCTATCTATCTATCTATCTACCTATCTCTATCTGTCTATCTATCTTTCTCTCTCTCTCTCTCTCTCTCTCTCTCTCTCTCTCTCTCTCTCTCTCTCTCTATCTATCTATCTATCTATCTATCTCTCTCTCTCTCTCTCTCTCTCTCTCTCTCTCTCTCTCTCTGTCTCTCTCTCTCTCTCTCTCTCTCTCTCTCTCTCTCTGTCTCTCTCTCTGTCTCTCTCTCTGTCTCTCTCTCTCTCTCTGTCTCTCTCTCTCTCTTTCTGTTTGGAGGAGGAGGAGGGAAGGGAGGGGATAGGGGGGGGGGGTTTAGTTGCTGCCTCATACTTCCAAAAAGTGAGAATTATTTTAGTCAACGAGAATCTAGAAGGTTCCATGGCCTGTGCTCTCGAAGTGTTGGAGAACCCTGGCGTTTATCACGTATTAGTCTCTCCTTTTCTCACTATCGCCCTCCTTCTCTTGGTTCTTACGCCATCCCCTCATTCGTTTTCTCGTCTCTTCATGTACATTTTCGTCTCCTCACTTCTTCTCTTGTTTCCTGACTTTTTCTCTCGCCTCCTCCTTCATTTATCATCTATTTTTTTTTTGTTCCTTCTTCCACCTCTGATTTCATTATCTTTTTTATCTTTTATTTGTTCCTCATCTGGACCACAGTTCGACTTTTCGGATTATTTCGATTAATCATCTTGTCTCCTCATCTATTTTCCCGCCTCCTCATCCATTCTCTCCTTTCCTCCTCTATTTTCTCGTCCCCTCGTCTATTCCGTCGTCTTCTTCTCATTTCTTTTCTCGTCTCCTCGTCTATTCTCTCGTCTCCTCCTTTATTCCCTCGTCTCCTCGTCTTTCCTCTTTTCTCCTCGTCTATTCTCTCGTCTCCTAATTCATTTTCTCGTCTCCTCATTCATTATCTCCTCTCCTCATTTATTCTCTCGTCTCACCTATTCTCTCATCTCCTCATTTATTTTCTCATCTCACCTATTCTCTCATTTCCTCATCTATTCTCTCGTCTCCTCAATTATTATCTCTTTTCCTCGTCTACTCTCTTGTCTCCTTATTTATTCTATCGTCTTTTCTCTCGTCTCCTCAATCACTTTCCTCTCTCCTCGCTCCTTTATCATCATCTCACCTCTTTGTCCCCCTTTCCACCTCTTTTTTCTTCTTCTTCTTCTTCTTCTTCTTCTTCTTTACAATAGACTTTTATTTGTTTCTCATCTGGACCTCAATTCGACTTTTCGACTTTTCGGGAAAATTTCATGATTACGAAATTTGAGAAAACGTTGTGAAGACGAGATCGATTGATTGGGCCTCGATTCCGGTTGATTCCAATTTGATTCTTTATTATTGTCATTATCATTATTATCGTTATCATCATTACTGTTATTATTATTATTGTTATCATCATTACTGTTATTATTATTATTGTTATCATCATTACTGTTATTATTATTATTGTTATCATCATTACTGTTATTATTATTATTGTTATCATCATTGCTGTTATTTTTATAATTATTATTACTGTTATTATTATTATTATCATTATCATTATTTTATTATTATTATCATTATTATTATTATTATTGTTATTGTTATTATCATTATTATTATCATTATCATCATTGTTACTATCATTATTATTACTATTACTATTGTCATTATTATTATCATTGTTGTTGTAGTTATTATCATTGTTATTACTATTGTTATCTTTAGTATGATTTTTGTTATTATTGTCATGATAATTATTATCATCATTATCATTATCATTTTCATTATTATTCTACACTATTAACATTATCAATATTTGATATTATTTTTACTAGCAGTAGTAGTAGTAGTAGTAATATCATTATCATTATCACCATCACTATTATCGTCTTCATCATTATCATTAACAATATCATTACTGTTATCATAATCATTATCATTATCATTATTATTGTTATCAATATTATTGTTATTGTTATTATTGATATCGTTATTGTTATTGTTATTATTGATATCGTTATTGTTATTGTTATTATTGATATCGTTATTGTTATCATTATCATTGTTATCATTATTATCATTATAATTATATTCATCATTATCATTGCTGTTATTTCTATTGTTATTATTATTGGTATCGCCGTTGTAATCATCAATATTGTTATTATCATTATCGTTATCATCATTTTGTCATTGTTATTATTATTTTCTTGTTATTGCTATTGTTATTGTTATTAGTGTTATTGTCATCATTATTATCATTATCCATATTATTGTTAATATCTTTATAATTGTCAATACTGCTATCATTATCATCATTATCATCGTTATTATCACGATGGTTGATATAACCTCGAGAACAAGGTGATACATCCTGCAACAAATAACTATTATCGCCGGTTAGCTTGGTGTTATTTAAAGAAATTAGTTTTGTAATTAGTAAGCTGATGGTTTATTAGATTGGTATATATGCAATAGTTCAGTTAAGTACAATTATAAAGTCTGTGCTTTTGACAGCAAACCTTGCTATGGATTTCGAAGTGACGAGGAAATTATTGTGTGTGTATGTGTGTGTGTGTGTGTGAGAGGGGGGGTGTATGTGTGTGTGTCTGTGTGTGTGTGGGGGGGGGGGATGTATGTGTGTGTGTGTGTGTGTGTGTGTGTGTGTGTGTGTGTGTGTGTGTGTGTGTCTGTGTGTCTGTGTGTGTGTGTGCGGAATTTAGATAAAATTCTACACATAGCAAAAAATTATCACCTTTAACGACAGTGAACTGAAACGATTGACTATCCATGATTCCCATACTATTCTAAAACAGTCTATGTACCTCGCCTTTATCTAATTTCGGTGCCTTTGCTCTTTCCCATCTCTGTTGCACTCGACTAAGTGTCAACATCAATTCCCTGCAAATACTGATGTCAATAGACACGTAGAGAATGAATGAAGATATAGCATATATTATTTTTTTCCCCTTTTCTTTTTCTTTTTTTACATTCGATTGCCTGGATCAGCTGACGTCAACTTGGGTTTCCTT
>NC_091553.1:10254697-10262197 GCF_042767895.1 Penaeus vannamei
GTTATTTTCTGAAAGCTTATCAAATTTCACATAAGATGAGACCAACCTTCTTTTTTTCGGAATAATTTCAAAAATCCGGCAAGCGTCCAAAAAACGACAATGAAGAAATTTTCCATATAAATAACTAAACATATGTTTTTCATATGGTGTATTTTCTTTTCTTTATGTTTTCATCATACATAGTTACTTTGATCTATGAGCAAAACATTTCGAAAATGCAAACCTCCCCCCCCCCACCCATGGGGGGTAGTTTTGCCAAATATTCCGGATCACCACCAAAATTTTATGGAATATTAATTAGGCTAAGACAAACCTCAGGTTAAAATTTTATTCAAATCTGTTGATAACTTTTCGAGTTAGAAAAAAAAATCCTGGATCCAAACTATGGTCCGCATCACCACCAAACTGCAATAAGCGTCTAAGTTAGGTTAAAACTCACTTTTGGTTAAAATCTCGTTAAAATGTGTTCATAACTTTTAGAAATATTAGAAAACACAAACTAATAATTAAAAAAACAAATAAACAATCAATAAACAAACAAAGAAACAAACGGAAGTAACAATATAAATAAACAAAAGGTCATGGGGTACACGAAAATTATCTATATGTGCTCATATACCTTATAAACATAGTTTCACATCGCCATGTAATTGTTTTTCGACTTTCCACGGGGTTTGAGAGTGCAATTTGGCTACGTGACCCCGTAGAGTTATTCCGCAGATTTAAAAAGACGATTTTCATGGTCCAGGACGGCCCCGCCGCGTGGGGAAAAGTATGTGTTTGGTACCCGTCCGACTGGAGAAAAGTTATTCTTTCGACAAATATTATATGTTGTAAAACCTCATTAGAGCATCAATAATAGGTATATGATAGATAATTATATCAAATACAAGTATTCTGTACATGATTTGTCATGTAAAATGTAAACATAATAAAAAGGAAAAAGATCGCGTTTTTTAGGTCCGTCATATTTTTACGCACAGCACACGTATAATCGGTCCGATTTTAAAGTATTATGGCTCATTTTGTAGCTGAATAATAGTTCTATTACATACTGCCATGAGGATTTGCAATATTTTCACGTGGTTCTTGTAAAAGTGACATATGTTTCCAAAATCTCCTATTAGGGTGTTAAAATAGTCACCTTCGGAAAATATTCACCAAGAAAAAAGTAAGGTCAACTTCTCAAAAATGGCTTCTGCATATAATAGTAGAAAGATAGTTCTATTCAAACATGAAATCAGAATGGCTGTATGATTTTTTTTGGATTTTTTAGAATTTTTTAAAAATGGTCAATGGAGGCCTATAGACCCCCAGATCGCTGCCACCACTCCGCACTATACGTAAGATTTTGAGAAACCGTTACGTGCTGGCAATGTCCGCAAGACTTCGGAATGCAGGTAGATGATAGAGGATTATGGTGTAGGAAGACTAATCTTATGCCTTGTTTTGTTGATATCAAGATAGCCTTGGAAAGATGAAGAAACGTAAAATGCCGACATCTCGGAACTCCACCATTAGGGGTGGGTCAAAGGATTCCGGGCACACCATATGTCCAAAATTAACATATTATGGCTCATTTTGTAGAAGAATAAAATATCTGCAACTTGATCAAGAGCGTTTTCGCAGTTTTTGCCTGTACTTCTTGTAAAAGTGGTCAATGTAAGAAAATTTTTACCTTTTTTTTTCTTGAAGTCCCCTACTTCAAAAATTCACAAAAAAAATTGAAGTCGAAATCGAAAAAACGCTCTCGATCAAGTTGTAGATATTAGGTAGTTCTGTGCAAAAATCAAATAAAATTGAATGTCTTGCCGTTTCTGAAGTCGGAATCCTTTGACCCAGGTGCTGCATTTTCAAAATGGCGAATTTCGCATTTTTCCGTTTTTTGACAATAATTCAAAAACTGTTCGGGCGATTTCGAAAAAAATCGACCACAGGCAATGGGAAGGGGCCCAAATAAAAGGGTGTGAGTTTCATCAAAATCGGCAAGAAAAATCGAAAAATCGAAAAAAAAAAAAAAAGCAGACGGTCCCCTTACCTAATTTTAATGTGAGTAGCATGACTTAATAGTTTTCACAAGGGTCGTGGAATGGCTTGAGAGAGAGAGGGAGAGGGAGGGAGGGAGAGAGAAAGAGAGAGAGAGACAGACAGACAGAGATAGAGACAGAGGGGGAGAGAGAGAGAGTTGGGTGTGTATAACAAAGGTACAGCAGTCACAAAACAGTTTTAACCAATTTATTTTATTCTATAATCATATGAAAGTAAACAGGTAGCACATCATAATGTAAATCTTAACAATGAATATTTCTTCATTTCTTCAACTGACTTAATTAAATTCGAAAATCAAAACAGTCATCCCTCCAATTCCTGGTAGTTTCCGTAATTTCCTTGGACAAATAAGTAATCAATCCTTCCCCTTTTAAGTTCACAATTTTCCTTTCCTTCCCTTTACTTTGATCTAATTTTTCCCTTTCCCAATTCATTCCTCGGCGCAATCGGAATTGTCTTCTTTGATTCACTCTCTTGTATCCAGAGAAGAGTAAAAATCTCCAGACACTGGACTAGCAGAATCATGGTGTGTTGTTCTCGCCATGAATTTTCCCCAGCCTCTCTCTCTCTCTCTCTCTCTCTCTCTCTCTCTCTCTCTCTCTCTCTCTCTCTCTCTCTCTCTCTCTCTCTCTCTCTCTCTCTCGCTCTGTGTGTGTGTGTGTGTATGTGTGTGTGTGTGCGTGTGTGTGTGTGTGTGTGTGTGTGTGTGTGTGTGTGTGCGTGTGTGTGTGTGTGTGAGTGTGATGAAATCGACGGGCTGTCTGAAGAACGGTTATGAATACCTGTTCTCTCACTCCCCCCACCCCCCACTCCCTCCAATTAGATTATGAACATTATACCAAACCAGTAATACGACTATTATTATCATAATTTACTCTAATAGTTTTCTAACACTAAATTTTGCTATACTGATATGCATTCGAAATGAAAATACGTAAATAGATATTTATAAGTGCAGTTTGGACCAAACATCTTTCGAATTATAACCAATGCACCTTTTAAATAACGATAATGACAATAATTAAGATAATTGCAGTGATGATAATAGTAACGACGATAACCATGATATTAATAATGGTGAAAATAACATCAATGAACACTGATATTCATAATTACCATCATCATTACCATAACCAGCATTGCAGAGATGAAACTGTAATTAATTCCGTAATTTTCGTTCAAGTCGGAAATCTCGCGCTGGTCCTGAGCTCAGCATTATGGCTTAGATTGTTTCTCAGTTTCTCAGTGTCGGAATATTAGACAGCCTGGAATGTGGCTCAGTGCTGGGGGAGGGGGAGGAAGAGAGGGTGGGAGGGTGGTGGACTAGGAGGAGGGGGAGGGGAGAGAGGGTGGGAGGGTGGGGGACTTGGAGGAGGGGGAGGGAGAGAGTGGGTGGGAGGGTGGGGGACTTGGGAGGAGGGGGAGGGAGAGAGGGTGGGGAGGGTGGGGGGAAGGGTGGGGGACTAGGAGGGAGGGGGAGGGAGAGAGGGTGTGGGAGGGTGGGGGACTAGGAGGAGGGGGAGGGAGAGAGGGTGGGAGGGGGGGGGCCTTGGAGGAGGGGGAGGGAGAGAGGGTGGGAGGGTGGGGGACTGGAGGAGGGGAGGGGAGAGAGGGTGGGGGACTAGGAGGAGGGGGAGGGAGAGAGGGTGGGAGGGGTGGGGGACTAGGAGTGAGGGGGAGGGAGAGAGGGTGGGAGGGTGGGGGGACTAGGGAGGAGGGGGGAGGGAGAGAGGGTGGGAGGTGGGGGACTTGGAGGAGGGAGGGAGGGAGAGAAGGGTTGGGGACTTGGAGGAGGGGGAGGGAGAGAGAGAGAGAGGGTGGGGGACTTAGAGGAGGGGGGGAAGAGGGAGAGAGGGGGGGGACTAGGGAGGGGAGACTTGGAGGAAGGGGGGGATGGAGAATGGAGTGGGTGGTAGAGGGGGAGGTGGAGGTGGGTGGACGGGGAAGGGGATGGGAGGTGGAGGGGAACGCGTGGGAAGTGGAAGATCGTGGGAGGAGAAGGAGGACAAGAACGGGGAAGAACAGCGGAAGGAGGAGGAAGAAGAATAGGAAGAGGTGAATAAGAAAGGAGAAAGGGAAAGAGGGGAGATAAAGAAAGGAATGTAAAGGAAAGAGGAGGAGAATAGAGCAGGAGAGGAGCAAGAACAGAAAGATTAGGCTCACGATGAGGGTAAAGAAGAGAGAGAGAGTAAGAGAGGAAATGGAAGAAGACGAAAAGAGGGTGGAAGGACAAGAGAAAGGAGGGAAATGAAAGAAGACGAAAAGAGGGTGAAAGGACAAGAGAAAGAGAAGAAAGAAGACGAAAAGAGGGTGAAAGGACAAGAGAAAGAGAAGGAAGAAGACGAAAAGAGGGTAAAAGGACAAGAGAAAGAAAGGAAATGGAAGAAGACGAAAAGAGGGTGAAAGGACAAGAGAAAGAGAAGGAAGAAGACGAAAAGAGGGTGAAAGGACAAGAGAAAGAAAGGAAATGGAAGAAGACGAAAAGAGGGTGAAAGGACAAGAGAAAGAGGAAGTGAAAGAAGAAGACGAGGAAGAGATGAAAAAACAAGAGGAAGGAGGGGAGGAAACGAAGAAGAAGAAAAAAGGGCGAAAGGAGAAGGAGAAGAAGGAAATAGAAGAAGACGAATAGATGAGAGGAAGAGAATAGAAGGTGAAAGGAGAAGAGGAAGGAAATGGAAGGAAACGCACAGATAGTGGAAAGAGAAGAGGAAGAGGAAGGAAATGGAAGGAGACGCATAAATAGTGAAAGGAGAAGAGGAAGAGGAGAGAATGGAATAATAAAGAAAATTGGAAAGGAAGAGGAAGAGAAGAGAGAGAGACAGAGTTATTAGAGCCCCTACGTCGGAAGATCTGCCAATCAGGAATGTGTTAAGAGTCTGCCGGAAAACGCTTAAAGTCTTGGAAATATTTCTCATTCTTAGAAAGAGAGAGAGAGAGAGAGCGAATAGAGAAGAGCAAGGAGAGATGAAAGAAGAGAAAAACAGACTAAAAGAAAAAAAGGGAAAGGAGAGGGAGAGAGAGAGAGAATAGAGAAGAGAGAGAGAGAGGCAGAGAGAGAGAGAGAGAGAGAGAGAGAGAGAATGGAGAGAGAGAGAGAATAGAGAAGAGAAAGGAGAGACGAAAGAAGAGAAAAAAGACAAATGGAGAAAATGGAAGAGATTGAGAGAATAAAGAAGAGAATGGAGAGACGAAAGAAGAGGAAAAAAACAGACAAATGGAGAAAAGGGAAGAGAGAGAGAGAATAAAGAAGAAAAAGGAGAGACGAAAGAAGAGAAAAAACACAAATAGAGAAAAAGGAAGAGAGAGAATACAAAAGAGAAAGGAGAGATGCAAGAAGAGAAAAAAACAGAGAAAAAAAGAAAAGGGAAGAGAGCGAGAGAGAACAGAGAAAAGAAAGAAGAGAAAAGACAAAAGACAAAAAGAGAAGAGGGAGACACAGATAGATGTTATGTTTTATATCATAATCATTAGTATTACTATTATTTTTATCACCATTACCATTATAATGATCATGATAATTATTACTTTTGTTAGTAATAGTAGCAGTAGTAACAGTGCATACAGGTAGAAAGAGATGATAATGATATTACTAATGATGATAACAACAATGATGATAATGATGATAATTAAGATGATTATGAAAATGATGACAATGAAAATAATTAAAATGATTATGAAAATGATGATGATGATACCAACAATGACAATAATTACACTAATGATAATAGTAATAATGATCATGAAAAGAATGATACTGATAATAATAACAGTAATAACAACGATGATAATAACATTGATGATAATGATGGTGATGATGATAATGCTAATGATAATAACAATGATAATACTGATAGTGATGGTAATGATTATTATCATAATGGTAATAGAATGAGGATAACAATAATAGCAGAAGTAGTAGTACTAGGAATAGTAGTAGAATAGCAATAATGATAATAATGATAATGCTAATAATGATAACAGTAATATCAATAATGATGATGATAACAATAATAATGATTATGATAATGATAGTAGTAGTAGTAGTAGTAGTAGTAGAATACTAATGATAGTGATGATGATGAAAATAATAATGACAAAGATAATTATTATGATAATAATAATGATAATAGTAGTAAAAATGATGATAGTGATGATACCGATAATGATAATAATGATGAGGATAATAATAATAGTAGTATTTTTATCGCTATTATTATCTTTATTATTGTTATTATTATAATTATTATTATTGTTGTTGTCGATGTTGTTATTGTCGCTGCCATTGTCATTATTATTATTATTATGATTATTATTATTATTGTTGTTGTCGTTGTTGTTATTGTCGCTGCCATTGTTATTATTATTATTATTATTATCACTATTATTGTTATCATTATCACTGTCATTATCATCATCATCATCATCATTATCATCTTTATCATTACTATCATTGGCATTAACGTTAGCATTATATTCATTATTATGACTATGATCATCATCAAACAATATCGACAATAATGATAATGCTGATTATCATAATCTCAGTTCCTATATTCCTCTTTACCTCCTCTTTCTTTTTCGTTCTGTCATGGAAAAGAGAGAGAGAGAGAGAGAGAGAGAGAGAGAGAGAGAGAGAGAGAGAGAGAGAGAGAGAGAGAGAGAGAGAGAGAGAGAGAGAGAGAGAGAGAGAGAGAGAGAGAGAGAGAGAGAGAGAGGGAGAGAGAGAGAGAGAGAGCAAGAGAGAGAGCGAGCGAGAGAGAGAGAGAGACAGACAGACAGACAGACAGACAAATACTAATGATACTAATATACTAATGATACTAATGTCCCCAACTACATCCCTATCCATCTTTGTCAACCTGTTTGTACATCAATCTCTCTCCATTGTTATGTGTCCTCTGCATGTTTGTCGTTCCTTATCTACTTATCTTTCCATTTACACACAATCCCCTTCTATTTATACATTTGTACCACTATTTGCCTATCTCTCTTTTATTCAATTTTCTTGTTTTTTTTCCTTCGTGTACATCTAAGAGAGTCGTCCCTTATCTACTTATCTTTCCATTTACCTACATCTATTTCTACATTTCCGCCACTATTTGTCTATCTCTTCTTTATTCAATTTTCTTATTTTCTTTCTTTCGTGTACATCTAAGAGACTCATTAAATAACGAAACATCTCTTTGAACTTGTATGTGAGGTTCTTGTACCCGATGACCTGGGCTATGGCAGTGCTGGGGGGGGGGGCAGTGGGAGAGTAGGTTATGGCTATCATTCATTTAAAAGAAGCGCAAGTTTCGGAGTAATTATCTCGATTTTTCTTTTTTCTTTATCTCTATCTAGCTATCGATTTATATATATATATATATATATATATATATATATATATATATATATATATATATATATATATATATATATATATATATATATTTTATCTTTCTGTCTGTT
>NC_091553.1:10269697-10274697 GCF_042767895.1 Penaeus vannamei
TCCTCCCCATCCTCCTCCCCTTCCACTTCCCACTCTACCACCACTTCACTTGTCTTCACCCCTTCCCCTCCCCCATTTATTCTTTACTCCCTCCTTATTCTCCCTTCCCAACCTCTTCCTCTCCCCCCCCCACTTTCCATCCCCCACCTATGGCACACTCCTCTTTGCCAGTCTCCTTTTCCTCCCCTTTTACGAATCTCCCTTCCCTCCCCGTTCCCAGAATCTCCCTCCTGCTCCCGTTTTCCCCCCCTTCCCCGCCTTCTAAGCTCCCTTTTCCCCCCTTTTCCCCCACTCCCCTCCCCTCCCCCCACTTAAGACATTTACTCGCCCTTCCTTCTAAATCTCACTCTCTTTCACCTTTCCGTCCTCCTTCCACCCTACCAACTTCCCCTATCCCTTACCCCCCTTCCCCACCCCCTCTTCCCTACCCCCTCACCCTCAGCCTCTGCCCTTTCCCCCTTCCCCACCCCCCTCTTCCCACCCCCCCTCACCCTCAGCCTCTGCTTCAGCCCTTACCCCCCTTCCCCACCCCCTTTCCTACCCCCTCCCTCACCCCTCACCCTCAGCCCACTTACCTCCTTCCCCATCCCCCTCTTCCCTACTCCCCTCATCCCCAAACCCTCACCCTCACCCTCAACCCTTACCCCCTTCCCCACACCCCCTCTATTTACCCCCCCTCACTCCTCACCCTCAACCCTTACCCCCTTCCCCACCCCACATCCCTCTATCTACCCCCCTCCACCCTCACCCCTCAGCCCTTACCCCCTCCTCTCCTCCAATCCCCTTCACCCCCCCCCCCAGCATGTATCACAATCTACAGGACTTTCGGGGAAACGGAATAAGACCTGAGTAATCCTCCTCCATTAATCCTGGTTAATCCTATCCTTGGCTTCTATATGTATTAATTCGTGCGTGTTGTTCTTCTGGCCTTTTCTTGTCGTTGTTATCTTTCTTTTCTCCCTTTTGTTCTTCTTGTATATTCTTATCGTTACTATTTTTATTTTCTACTTTTTTGGTTTTGTTTTGGTTCTTATCTTTTTGGTGATTTTGTTATTTTTTTCGGTTTATCTGTATATTTTTGTTTGTCGTTGTTGTTTGATTATTTGTTTGTTTTTTCTTTGCTTATTTGCTTGTATTTATCATTGCTTTTAGTTTCCTTTGCATTATTTTCGTTCTCATTTGTGTTGGTATTATCATGATCATCACCGTTATTATCAGCATTATGGTTATCATTCTCATCACCGTCATTATCATCAGCATCAATATCATTATTATTATTACTATCATTATCATTAATAGTAGTAGTAGTAGTATTGTATTATCATTAAAATTATTACAACTATTATTTTTTTTATTACTATTATCATTATTATTAGTAGTAACAGTAATAGTACCATAATTAGTCAGTATTAGTAGTGTAAGTAGTAGTAGCAATAGTAGTGATAATAGCAGTAGTAGTAGTAGTAGTAGTAGAAGTGGCTGTGGTAATAGTACTAGCACTTGTAACGAGGGCGATGGTAATAGTACTAGCAGTAGTAGTATCATGACTATAATTACTCTTATCATTATTATTACCACTATCGATATCATAGTTGTAGGAGTAGTGTTAGAAATAGTTGTAGCTGCAGTATTAGTAGCAGTAGCAATAAGTCGCAGTAATAGAATAGTAGTGGCAGTAATAGCAGTAGTAGTAGTGCTGATGGTTATAGCAGTACCATTAGTAGTAGAAGTTGCAGTATCAGTAACAGTAGTAGTAACAGTATTAATAGTAGCTTTTATATTAGAAATATTACTAACAGTCGTAACAGTAGTAGTAGCAGTAACAGTAATAGTAAGATTAATATTCATAGCAGTAGTAGTGGTAATAGTAGTAATAATAATAGCAATAGTACTAACAATAGTAGTAGAAGTAGTGGTATTAGTAATCGTGATTGTTGCTGTTGTTTTGTCATAGTAGCAAAAATAGTAATGGTAGAGGTGACAGTAATAGTAGTGGTAGTAGTGATATTAGCAGCAGCAGTAATAACAGTGATAGCAGTTGTACTAACAAAAGTTGTATCACCATTAGTAGTGATGGTAATAGTACCGATAGTTGTAATAGTAGTAGTAGTAATAGTAGTAGTAGTAGTAGTAATATTAGTAGTGTTGGTAGTTGTAGTAATAGTAGCAACAGTAGTATTAATTGTTGTAGTTTCTTTTATTGCTGTAGTAGCAGCTGATGTTTTGTTGTAGTTGTAATAATAAAAGTACTAGCTCGTAGTAGTACTAGCATTACTAATAGTTGTAGTTCTTTTTAGTGTTTTAGTAATAGCAGCAGTAGTAGCTATTGTGGAAGCAAAAGTAGCAGTTGTTGCCGTAGCAGTAATAGCACAATAGTAGTAATTTTTGTTCTCGCAGTGGTAATAATAGCAGCAGTAGTAGCTATTGTGACAAAAACAGTAGTAATAGTCGTTGTTACTGTTGTATTACCATAACCCATACAACCTTTAAATACGAGGATTGAACTCGGGTCAACTGGAGGTCATCCCGTGATATCAAGGTCAGAGTCCCCCGTCCTCCCGCTCAGCATAGCCATCCTGATTGACCTCAAGGAGACTGAGGATTAGAAGGATTGGGCGTCGGCGAGATTGGGTCGAAGAGGAAGGCGCTGGTGGGAGTCGAAAACGATTTTCTTTTTTTTTTTTTACTTTTTTTTTCTTTGCGTTAATTGATATGAAGCGTTTGGTGGTTCGTGAGAGAGTGAAGCGGGTTTTATTCGTTTCGTTTCGCTGATTGGTGTGAAGGGTTGGAAGTGTTGGTGAGATAGTGAAGTGTTTTAGTTTCGTTTCGTTGATTAGTGTGAAGCGTTTGAAGTGTTCGCAAGATAGTGAAGTGTTTTAATTTCGTTTCGTTGGTGGATATGAAGGTTTGAAGTGTTCGCAAGATAGTGAAGTGTTTTATTTTCGTTTCGTTGGTTAGTTTCGTTTCATTGATTGGTGTGAGGCGTTTGAAGTGTTCGCGAGATAGTGAAGCGTTCTAAATTTGTTTCGTTGTCTGATGTGATGTGTTCGTTGATTCATGAGACAGGGAAGCGGGATTAAAATGCATTGCTGCTTAGGTGTTGAAGTGGTGTTGGTTTGCGTCGTGATTTTGTTTAGTTTTTCTTTTCTTTTTTTAGATGATAACGAACGTATTGTAGTTTTTCGTGACGCGGGGATTGATTAGCTGCCGTAAATGTAAGCTAATGTCTTTTATTTCGTGACGGATTTAGAAGTAAATTTTTTTATTCATTTATCTATCTACCTACTCACTTCTTTTATATCACATATTCTCCTCTACCATTATCCGTAATATCATTTACGCTTTTTTTTTCTTTTTCTTTTTTTTTTTTTTTCTTTTTTTTTTTTTTTTTTTTTTTGAAAACAACGAGCCTAAAATGATTACGAACATCTATGCCTCGCCGTAGCTCTCAAGTCCCACCACGACCTACGTCTCGTATCACGATCTCTCTAACGCCAACTTAGCGGCGGGACGAGAACAAACACAACACGAAGCGGTGAACACATTGTTACGGCGGAGAACACTGACACCTCTGGCCTCTCTCTCGGCCTCTGCGTTCCTCGGGGCCTGAGTTGGTTGTGCTTTCACTTGCGCCTGTTTCCCCTAGTGATCGAGGGGCTCCGAGGTGCTATCGGCAGGGGCTGTCTGTCTGTCTGTTGGGGAGAGGCTGTCTGTCTGTCTGTTGGGGAGAGGCTGTCTGTCTGTCTGTTGGGGAGAGGCTGTCTGTCTGTCTGTTGGGGAGAGGCTGTCTGTCTGTCTGTTGGGGAGAGGCTGTCTGTCTGTCTGTTGGGGAGAGGCTGTCTGTCTGTCTGTTTGCGATTTCAGAAGGGCTCCGAGGCGCTATCGGCAGGGGCAGTGCTGTTGGGGAGAGGGGGTGTTTGTCTGTCTGTTTGCGATTTCAGAAAGGCTCCAAGGTGTCTGTCTGTCTGTCAGTTTGTCTGTCTGTCTGCTGGGGAGAGGCTGTCTGTCTGTTTGCCCTAATGATCGAGGGGCTCCGAGGCGCTATCGGCAGGGGCAGTGCTGTCTAGGAGAGGGGGTGTTTGTCTGTCTGTTTGCGATTCCAGAAGGGCTCCAAGGTGTCTGTCTGTCTCTGTCTGTCTGTCTGTTTGCGATCTCAGAAGGGCTGCAAGGTGTCTGTCTGTCTGTCAGTTTGTCTGTCTATTGGGGAGAGGCTGTGTCTGTCTGCCTGTCTGTTTGCGATCTCAGTAGGACTCCAAGGTGCTATCGACAGGGGTAGTATTGTGGGAGAGGCTGTCTGTCTGTCTGTTTGGGATTCCAGTTCGTTGGTGTGTTTGAAGTTCGTTTTTGATATCTGTCTGTTGAGTCTACCGTGTTTATATCGTATAGGGATATAAACATAGTAAGGAAAAAAATACACAAACACGAACAAATAAACGAGAACACAAACACAAGAAAAAAGCCAAACAAACAAGAAAAACACAAATAAACAAGAACACAAACACAAGAAAAACAGCCAAACAAACAATAAAAACACAAACAAATAAACAAGAACACAAACACAAGAAAAATAGCCAAACAAACAATAAAAGCACAAACAAATGAACAAGAACAAACACACGCAATAAACAGCCCAAACAAACAAGAAAATAACCCACACCCAAGACGAAAGCACACACAAGCCAACGAACAACAGCAACAACAACAACACCAACAAGTTATTATCTACACATCTAATCTGTAAAGGTAAAATGCATTGTTAGAAATACTCTTATTAAAACTAACTATTGTTACAACTACTACTATTATTATTACTACTACTGCTATCACAACTAAATACAACAACACACGAACCAACGCACTACAACAACAAGCTATTAACTACATATCTTATCTGTAAAAGTAAAATGTATCGTTAGAAATACTATTGTTAGAACTATTGCTACAACTACTATTATTATCATTACTACTGCCATCACAACTAAGCACAACAACACACGAAC
>NC_091553.1:10282197-10283312 GCF_042767895.1 Penaeus vannamei
ACCCGCCTGCCGGTCTCCTCTCTCGGTGTGTGTTGGAGGGGGGGAGGGGGGGGAGTGTTCTTGCTTCTTTGTTAATTTGTTTTACTTATGATGTTTGTTGTGTGTGTTTTTGTTTTGTTTTTTGGTTTCAAATGCTCTTTCTCTTTCTCTACGTCTCTCTCTCTGTCTCTCTCTCTCTCTCTCTCTCTCTCTCTCTCTCTCTCTCTCTCTCTCTCTCTCTCTCTCTCTCTCTCTCTCTCTCTCTCTCTCTCTCTCTCTCTCTCTCTCTCTCTCTCTCTCTCTCTCTCTCTCTCTCTCTCTCTCTCTCTCTCTCTCTCTCTCTCTCTCTCTCTCTCTCTCTCTCTCTCTATATCTCTCTACGTCTCTCTCTCTCTCTCTCTCTCTCTCTCTCTCTCTCTCTCTCTCTCTCTCTCTCTCTCTCTCTCTCTCTCTCCCTCTCTCTCTCTCTCTATCTCTCTCTCTGTCTCTCTCTCTCTCTCTCTCTCTCTCTCTCTCTTTAGGTATGACATACTTTTGTTTAGAAATATTCTGTCTGCTGGGGTCTATATATGTCACTGTGCTCTGCTTTCTATATATCACATCCTTTTATTCCTATTCTATATATGACATACTTTTATTTCCATTGTATAGATCACATACTTTCATTTCCATTAGCTATACCACATCCTTTTATTTCTATTTTATATATCACATACTTATATTTCCATTAGATATATCACATATTCTTATTTCCATTAGATATATCACATACTTTTACTTCCATTAGATACATACATTTATTTCCATTCTATATATGACACTGTATATATCACATACTTTTATTTCCATTCTAAATATCATGTACTTTCATTTCCATTGTATATATCACATAATTTAATTTCCATTTACTCAGTCTGTTGTGCTCCGTTTTTTATATAATTCATATACTTTTTATTTCCACTTATTCCGCCTATTTTCCATTCTATATTTACAACACACGCCCTTCTAATACCTTTCACTCCACACGTCACTCAGCTCCGCCCTCCACCTCTCCTCTCTACCCACCTCGCCCTCCTCTTCCCTTCATTCTACCCTCCTCTCGCCCTCCCTTCCCTCCTCGCTCCTCCTTCCTTCCA
>NC_091553.1:10283812-10286312 GCF_042767895.1 Penaeus vannamei
AAATGATAAAAGTAATAATAATGATGATGAAAACAATAAAAATAATTGTGATAATATAAATGATAATGATAGTGATGGCAATAATGACAAAAAATATTAATGATGATGATGATAACAACAATAATATCAATCATGATAATAATGATGATAACAGTAATGATAATGATAATGACAATAATATTTATGATGATAATAATAATAATAATAAAGTTAACAATAATGATAATAACGACAATGATATTAACAATAATAATGATAATAGTAATAATAATAATAGTAATAATAATAATAATAATAATAATAATAATAATAATAATAATAATAATAATAATAATAATAATAATAATAGCACTGATAATAATGATGATGATGATGATGATGATGATAATGGCAGTAATAACAGCAATAACAATAATGATAATAAAAATAGTGATAACAATAATGAAAATAACAATTATAATGACAATAGCAATGACAAAATAGATCATAAATATGCTAATGATAATGATAATATTGAACAGGACGATATGAAAAAAAATCAAAGCAAATATAATGAAATAATAACAATAAAAAAAATCCTAGCAACAGTTTTGATGATTCCTAATTTCTCCAGACCAGTTGTTTCCAATCGTTTCCAACTCATTACACATCTGGAAATTGGGTAATTCGGTCATTTCAATAATTATCTGGAACTGCAATCATCCAGTGATTTTTTTTTTTTTTTTTTTTTTTTTTTTAAGTAGAAGACAGTTTGATAAGTCTCGATTCTTTTCTTTCTTTCTTTCTTTCTTTCTTTCTTTCTTAAAAAGCAGTTTAAAAAGCCTCGATTTTTTCTCTTAAAAAGCAGAAGGCACAGTTTGACAAGCCTAGATTTTTTTCTTTTTTTTTAATAGCCGAAGACAATTTGGCAAGTCCCGATTTTCTATTTTCTTTTTTTCTTAAATAGCAAAAGACACAGTTTAATAAGGCTCCACTTTTTCAGCTGGATACGTTCTGCATCACAAATGGACGCCCACAAAAGGACCCGGATCTTGGTACTCCCCCCCCCCCCTCCTCTCTCTCTCTCTCTCTCTCTCTCTCTCTCTCTCTCTTTTCTCTCTCTCTCTCTCTCTCTCTCTCTTCTCTCTCGCTCTCTCGCTCCCTGTCTCTGTTCTCTCTCTCTTCTTCTTTTTCTTCTTCTTTTTCTTCTTTCCTTCTTCTCTCTTCTTTCTGCTCTTCTTCTTCTTTCTTCTTTCTTCTTTCTCACTCACTCATCACTCACCTCACTCACTCACTCACTCATTACTTTCTTCACTTTCCTCTCTCTCTCTCTCTCTCCTCTTCTCTCTTTCTCTCTTTCTTCTTCTTTCTCTCTCTCTCTCTTCTTTCTTTCTCTCTCTTTTTCTCTCTCTCTTCTTCTTCTTCTTTCCTTCTTCTTCTTCCTCTTCTTTTCCTCTCTTTCTCACTTCGTCTCTCAGGTTCTCTCTCTCTCTCTCTCTCTCTTCTTCTTCTTCTTCTTCTTCTTCTTCTTCTTCTTCTTCTTCTTCTTCTTCTTCTTCTCTTCTTCTTCTTCTTCTCTCTTCTCTCTCTCTCTCTCTCTCATTCTCTATATTTCTCTCGCTTTCTCTCTCTCTCTCTCTCAAATGTGAGTATGATGTCAATGGATTATATTTAGCTCATTCATTCCACTTCCGGGTTTAGCACTGGATATATAACGGGTTTGCGGCTTGCTGTCGTATCATGTGGTATGCTGAACCCCAGATGAGGACATGTGCTTCATGATTTAAAGATCCGTTTATCTAGTTTCCAAAAGTTATGAGTGAGTGTATAATCAATTTTTATAAATATATATATAACAAACCCTGGACAACGTAATATTTCTACGTCAATATTTATCCTAAATACATTTTCGTTTCCCTCCAAGCTTCTTTAAAAAATAAAAAATAAAAAACGAAATCTTTTTTCCTCATGCGTCTTAAAAAAAAAGTCAAAAACGAAAATAAAAAAAAAACGAGAAACGGGATACAAAATCAAATTATTCCATTACCCATTATCAAACGATGGATCTCCGGTCCAAGCGCCTTCGATAAATCATTCAGAAGGCAAATAGACTTCAGTTCAATATCCCCGCTATGTCTTATTTGCCCTGTGTGTTTGACCCTCATTTGATAGCAGACCAGTTAGGGGCTCTTAAGGTCGTTTTTCCGCCCCGATAACCCTGCTAATGCTACTAATGGATAAACATTAATAACGGGGAAAAAGACATTTATTTGATCACTATTTAAACAGTACCGTTGTCGTTATTAGTATGAATGTCGATGAGATAATTTTACTAAAGCCATTACGCTGATGATGCGAGAGCGCTGCTGTTAATGGCAATGCCACAATATACGTTATGGTATTTCGCTGCTGTTAAGCTCATTATTACAGCTGTGCTCATTTTCGCAATTCAGTTACTGTTCCCAAGAAACCACGCTAATCCCCATATTCTTATGTCGCACTTCGAATTATTTCATTACGC
>NC_091553.1:10303812-10308812 GCF_042767895.1 Penaeus vannamei
GCTAATACTACAGCTAATAATAATACTATTTTTATTACTATTGATGTGTAACACTAGTAACATTAAATAATTTAAAAACATATTGAATGCAGGGTTAGAGTTCATATAAAAACAAATGATAAGTGATTCTTTAAATTAAAATTAATTCAAATAATTCAAGTACCTTCACCCTTTCCAAAAAATGAAATATCATTATCCCGCAACAATATCTATAAATCAACGAAGATACACGCAACAGAAATAAAAACACCCAATAAAGAACATGGGGTGATGATTACAAGATAGAGAAAAAAAAAAGAGGAAATCATACGAAAATGAAATTGCATAAAAATAAAATGGAAGAATTACCAAACGTAGCAACCTAGCCATATGTTGGCATTCTAAACTTATTTTACTGAGGATGTTATTTCAGTTAATATTTCACAAATACTCCATCACATACTGCTCGTACTCAAGGTCACCGGTTGATGGGACCACTCCAATCGAGTCTAAATACTCTGAGGTCCCAAACACATTATCCGAAGATTGATTTATTTGGAAAGTGGTGTTGCACTAGACATGAGGCATAAAATCTCTGAGTGAGTAGAGGATAACTCTATATCAGATATCCTTTTATCCTTGTTAGGAAAACCCTGTTTTTTTTTTTTTTTGTTTTTTGCTGCTGCAAAAGATCAACATTAGTCCAAGAAAAGCACAATGACCAAAAAACTCAGGTAAGTGTGTATATATAAATGAATCAGAATAATGAGCATTAACTTTCAAACCAACGTCTTCTTACACAACATTTCATATTCAAGTACTAATGTTTCATAAATGCATATAATATCATTTCATAAATGGATATATCATTTCTTAAATGTATATGGCATTACTTCATAAATGCATATGATATAATTTCCAAAATACATTTTTACATAACATAAAATCCAATTGCTGACAAACCTGATAAAAAAACTTTCAGAAAATTTTCATCCAAAAAGAAATGACTATATCTCTTTTGTCAACACTTTTGCTAAAATGTGCAGGTAAACCACACATATGTTAATATTCAATCAAAACTGTACAGAAGATTCATGAAAGCAGAATATCATGAATATTATTTTTTAATCCACAAATATAATAAAAGAAATTAAGTATAATATACAAGTTACATCTTCCTAGAAAACTACGTATAACATCATAATGTGTTATTCAATAAGCTTCACTGGAACCAAGCAATGTTCAATACAATACAATCAATGTGGTATGTGCAGCCTGTTTCAGAAAAAAAAAATCAGCTCGGGATAGGAATTCTCATCCACGAGAATCTATATATTGTATTGTCAATAAAGATATATCACACTAAATTCGAGCTGGAATTATGAAAACAGAAGATAAGATATAAACACCCTCAGAATTCCAAATCAACATTATCTCTGACAAACATGATTATGAACACTTTCCTAAAATCCTTTACATATACACAACAAAAGACATGATTCTGGCTCTATACTTACTGGCAAGGAGCATAAAAATATGTCCTTTAGTGGGCCGCAAGTTGACAGCAGCAGACAGGAAGTGGAAGGCTGATGTGTACTGCTGCATCGTGAGGTGAACCAAGCCTAAGTTGTACAAGATCTTCCACTCAAATGGTGCCAGATAGTTGGCTCTTTTCAAGCAGCTTATGGCCTAGAGTGTTAATAATGTATTAGATTCTTATCATCCACAACAAAATTACATATGCATATTTCATATATTATAAGAAATCCTTATCACATAATACCAAGGAACATTCAGGAATATTACATGACAAATAATGATAAACATTCTACCATGGAATATCAAATCAGCAAAAAAAGAAATACAGGACAAAAATTTCCAGGAACTTATAAGCCCACTTCAGGGCAAATCAATACAGGAAAGTGCACACTTACAGCAACATATTTCTTCTTGCCGAAAAAGCACATTGCAATGTTGTTCCATAGTAGAGGTGACTCAGGTATTTTTTGGGCTGCAATTCGATATTTTGCCAAAGCCACATCAAAATCTTGGTGACTCTGTTTGAATTAAATACTTATATGAGTGAAAGATTGCACAGAAATAATAACAAAACTGAACAATGGAAGTATTTCAAGATTTAGCTGGTACCTTATTAAAGTTAGGCTAACCCCTTGTACATGGATTCACCAGCCACTATTGCATCTATAATCATCCTACAACAATCTTTGCCCACTAATATCAAATACATACATTTCTGTATTTTGTGATCATCACTAAGTACTTTATAAAGATAAAATCTAGTTTCTTTAAATATAAATTTATAAAAAAGTATGCCCATTCGTGGATGCTGTGTGATCACCTATAGCCCTCAATAATGAACTACCTTTGAGTTTTTTATTATCAATATTCCAGACAAGACTAAATTGCAGAACTTACCTAATGTTGTTAAATGCACCATCTTACAAACACACTCAGCTATAAACATGCACAATGCTTGGGCATAACTGAAACTGAAAAACCCAAAGGTAACGTGACAGCAACTTTAAACACAAAATAAAAAAGTGCTACAAATATAACTGTAATAAGGCAATCGGTGTAGCCAGGGAGGGGGGAACACAGAGACATTTACATAAAACACACAAGAAAACAATACAGTCATGCAAGACACAAGATATAAGTATCACAGACCATCTCTAATATCTCTGGAAGCCTATTGAATTGTCTGTTGCCAATGCACCCTCTTATTAAAATCCTGGCTATGCCCTTGAACACTGTTGCAATAAAGTTTGGAAATAAAATAACTAAACAAATATATAAACAAACAAATCTGTGCAAGTGAATGTTAAAAAAAAGTCATTTCAAACAATTACAAAAAAAGTGCTTTCAAATAATCACAAATCAAATCTAGTGCAAGGAGTAAGGTATAAATCACATCTTTAGGTGTATATATAAAGCCATAAAATAAGCAGACAAAACCCTGAGAAAAAAAAATTAGAATGATTGATAATCTTGCATACATTTTTCAATTCTCTATCTGCATTGCACTTACTTGCATCATTGCTCCAGCAGCAAGAATAGCCCGTGTGTTTTGGGGCTCAAAGGTCAGGGTTGTGCCTAGATGCTCAAAGGCTTGTTGGTGCTTCCCTGTTTGCATATACAGCAGACCAAGAGTGGTGTGTAGATCTGCATTTTCAGGAAAGTACCTGTTAGGAATGAGAAGAAAACACATTTCAGAAAAGATTTTAAAAATGCTGAAGGACTATGCCAAAAGATAAAATCATCCCATTCCCAATGATACTTTAACATTTATACTTGTAAAAAGTGCTCAGACTAGGACAAGCAAAGACTCACTCAATGGCAGCCTTGTAGGTATTGATGCCAGACTGCATATCACCTTCCAAGAGGTAGAGTTTTGCCAGCATTGCAAAGGTCTGATGATGTTTGTTCTGCTCAAGAGCAAAGAGGAGCTGCTCCCTTGAAAAGTCATATTCCTTCAAATGCATGTAGCATACACCTTGAAAAAATCAAAGGAAAAAAAGAATTTTGACATCATTCTGTATGACCCCACTATTTTATCAATTTAGTCTATAAATCTAATTACAAGTTTCAATGAAATTGAATGTAATTATGTTAATTTCCATGAATAACTTCAAAAACCTGTACTTAAAGTCTACAATAAAGCTCTTGAATCTTAAACTAAACAATGATATATATAGTCAATTTAGCCTACAAAGTGGAAACCTTACCCAGATTGTGATGTATCTCCCAGTCTGGCTTGTCACTCTTTGCCTCTGCTTGTAAATAGGCTTCTACTGCTAGCTTATGCCGTCCTAACAGGAACCTGAGACAAAATGTATCAAATGTAATTCATACCAATTCCTCACTCATCTTCAACAAGCAAAAAAAATATATCTCATCATCCCATTCACAACAGTAAAATTTTTAGTACAGCCTGGCAAGTCGGGGTACATTAGTCTGCTGCACTCTGCATCTCAGTGACTGTTTGGCTCACCATCTGACAAGCCAGCCATCACACCCACAAATAGGAAGTGAACCCATGATAAGGTGTCACCCAGCATCTTTGATTTTTTGCAATGACATGATAGATTGTGAATGGATAACCAATAATATTCCAAAGACTTTCAGTGACAAATATTTACGCAACCTGAACATCTCACAATTCAGGGTTTCATAAACTGAATCTCTCTGCACTAACTGCTGTTCTTTAAAATATAGAAATACATATAAATATTTTCTGAAGTACTATCATCACTCCAATAGTCTCCTACAGCAAAACTGTTATAAATGCATAAGAAAACCTCTATTTATATATTTTACCCACATACACACATTACATAAACACTCTCATACACTTACACACATACATTCGTACCCATGCACACACATATATCTTACTCAGGAGATAGATACTCCAACTTTCAATCATTCTGTCTGTCAAAAAGACTATCAACGTAGTAATTCATTCATCTTCCCACTGAACTCCCCGCTCACCTGCCCTCCCTCTTCCTCTCCCACCCACAAACCCACTCACTATATCCGTCCCTCAACCCATTTCTGCGAAAATCTATCACAACCCACTATTCAATCATACCTTCCCTTGCAGTATCGGTCTCCTAACAATCTCTCACCCTCTTCATCTGCACACACAATCACAAATCACATCCTTACAGCGAGCGAGCCATTTGCTTGATGTTCTCAACGCTGTTAGGATTCAGGATGTTGCACAACTGGAACAGTTCAAAGGACTCTTGAATCTTGCCCTCTTGTCTCAGGATGAGTCCCTAGGGAGAAAATGAAACTTGAAACTTGATGACATAGGTGTTGTATGAAGTTGAATATGTGCAGTATATGTAACATATTGCACCTGCACTAATACAATGAATCAATGAAAGTATCAACTGAACTCTAGTAAAACACACTATATAATTACTGGAGTACAGTGTATACAAAATAAAATTCAAAAATTAAGATGCTATATTATTCTTTTATTCTTAATTACA
>NC_091553.1:10321312-10323812 GCF_042767895.1 Penaeus vannamei
GATTGGAATCCTAGGTGACTGACAGATGGGGGACAGAGGGCGCCGGGTCAATGTTATTTTCATGATACCATTAATTTCACTTCAATTATTTCTGTCAATTATTTCCGTCAAATCTTAAATAATCTAAATTGCTTTATATCGCTTATCATCAGATATATGTTTACAAATTCCTAATGTTTACAAACAAAATATATAACCCAATACATTTTCGAGTCTCAAGTCTTCCATACTTGTCAGTAACACAACATGGAATTAAAATTTCCATCAAGAACACTTCCCAGAAAAAAATATCCACGCTACCAGAAACCTCATAAATTTTAAAGTTATCTTTTTTGTCACCACCATTCCAACAGGAATAGCATCTATTTTCTAATTCTTTGATTATTTTACTATTTCTTTCATGTCGCACTTTAACTCCATTCACCAAAGCTATCAAATATTCTGCAAATATAAAGGAGCAGTTGGACAATGGTCGTCTTCCGCATATAATTGCGTTTGTCTAATCGATGGAGCTTTCAACATAATTATTCCACGAGCAGATAATGGACTTTAACAAGAAGTAATATTCTGAACCTTTTTTTTCTCATAAGTGTGACGTTATTACCTATGTTTTTTCAATTAATGATGATGCTAATAATACTGATATTGATATTAATAATATTGATTAGAATAATAATGATGATGATAATTATATTAATAATGATATTAACTATAACAATATAATAACAATAATGATATTCATAAACATACTACTGCCGCTATTACTACTACTACTACTAATAATAATAATGATGGTGATAGTAATGGTAATGATAATAATGATATAGATAATATAAATAGTAATAACAGTAATAATAATGACAATAATGATGATAATAATAATGATAATAATAATAATAATAATGATAATAATAATTATTATTATTATTATTATTATTATTATTATTATAATAATAACAATAATCATAACAATATTGATAATAACAATAATGATAATAATGATGATAATGACAATAATAATAACAATAATGATAATAAAGATAATAATGATGATCATAATGATAATTACTATTATTATTATTATTATTATTATTATCATTATCATTATTATTATTATTATTATTATTATTATTATTATCATGTTACTATCATTATTATTATTATCATTATCATTATCATTATTATTATTGTTATTATTATTATTATTATTATTATTATTATTATTATTATTATTATTATTATTATTATTATTATTATCATTATTATTATTATTATTATTATTATTATTATTATTATTATTATTATTATTATTATTATTATTATTATTATTATTATTATTATTATTATTATTATTATTATTATTATTGTTATCATTATTATTATTATTATTATTATCATTATCATTATTATTATTATTATCATCATCATTATTATTATTATTATCATTATTATTATTATTATTGTTATTATTATTATTATTATTATTATTATTATTATTATTATTATTATTATTATTATTATTATTATCATTATCATTATAACAAAAATAATAATGAAAATTATGATAATGATAGTAATGATAATAATAATGGTAATGATAATGACACTAATAATAACAATGATAATAATAACAGTAATTGCAATAATATCGACAATAATGCTAATAGTAATGATAACAATAACAATGACAATAATGATATTGATAATGATAATAATAATAATAATAACAACAACAATAATAGCAGTAGTAGTAGTAGATGATAGAAATAATAACGATGAGAATGATAATAGTGAAAATGATGATAAATATTACTATCATTGCTTCTATAATAATTATCATTATTATCCTTATTATCATTATTACTATCATTTATTATCATGGTCATCATTTTTATTATTATCATTATCATTATTGCTATTATTACAATGATAACGATGAAATGATAATCATAATAAAAGTGATGATGATGTTGATGATAATAATAATATTATAGTCCGTGAGCCCCGAGACATTTGTTTCACATTTCGAGTACAAAAGGTTTGAGGCCTAGAATGTATGCATCTATGATAGATCCCAAAAAGGCAATTCTTAAGTTCTGCAATTCCGCACAGCAACAAGGGGGCGCCACTAAAGACCCCCTTAATGTGACTCGAATTCACGATTTGAGTACATCTTTGAAACTTGTCCCGATTCTTAAGTTTTCAATTTGTGTATTATGTCGCTTAAGAACGACCAAATTAACGCTAATTTGTAATTTTAATTCACAATTTGAGTACATCTTTGAAACTTGTCCCAATTCTTAAGTTTTCAATTTGTGTATTATGTCGCTTAAGAACGACCTAATTAACGCTAATTAGCATTTTTAGTTCACAATTTGAGTACATCCTTGAAACATATGACAATGTATTTCTTAGGTCATCCTAAATCAAGATCATTCTAAAGTATCCATTTCATGTATAAACCCACTTAAGACAGCAAAATGTCCCTGGCAAGGCGAGT
>NC_091553.1:10328812-10331312 GCF_042767895.1 Penaeus vannamei
TGGTGTAGCAATGTACTGATTTCACATCTGGGTCTTTGAGGCATCCTAATAAGTCTTCTCCACAGTCTGAACAATCTTTGGTATCGACTGGGCAGTTTGCTGGGGAGAGAGAGACAGTTCCGGTACAGGTATTAAGGGTTGGATGAGGTTCTGCAGGAATGGGGTTGCCAGAATGATCAGTTAAATTTGATAGTGCTATAGATTGTTTCTGATCTGACTGTTACAAGACGGGAGCGATCGCGTCTGGTATAGAAAGGGACTCTGTCGACTTGTTTTTGGAGGAATTGTTGAAAGAGGCGTTGCCTGAGGAAGGAGCTGTTGAAGGGATCACGAAAAATCGGTCCCATTTAGCTGCGCTAAACAGAGTATTTAAGATATCTGTAGGTTTGGTGGTGGTGGATGGTCGGGGACGTGTGGAAGAGGGAGTATTACGGAATGATGGAGAATAAGGCTGTAAGGTAGTAATAAGGGAGGATTGGTTGTTTGATGAAGGTTGCGGGGGTAGAGTTGATGAATTTGAGGAAGATGGGTGGGTAGGAATGTCTTCTGGAGATTTATTCTCTGCTTGGGTGGGTAATGCACTAGCAGGCATTGAGGAGTGGGTAGTAGTTTCAGTGTTCGGAGCCGTGGTCAAATGAGAGCCTGGGCTGGGGCTATTTGATAAAGGGGCTAGCCTCATTGCCTCTAATAACGGGATTACAATCTCATTACTGGTCATGGGGAACCTGGATTATATAAAAGGCATCAACTGGTCCACCTCCATCGCTAGTGAAAGGTAAGGGCTAGATTAGTCTGGAGTACCGTGCCCATAGTTCCCGCAGGCCGTTCAGGACTGGCACTAGGTCAGCCTTTCATCCTCTCAGCACTGCTCTTACACCTTAGGAAGTAGATAGTAGAAGGGGTTGGAGAAAGGACGGAAACAAAAAGCAGGAGGGGGAAAAGACCATGCAAAATTAGAGTCGAAGGCTGAGGCCCTAGGCGGGAGATATCACTGCATTGGGTCTCAGTCTCTGTCTCCTAAGCCCCCCCACGACAACAACGGGCAAGGAATTGGAGGGGTATAATTAATAAATATATATAAATATATGTATATATATATTATATATATACATATTGTATATATATATATATATATATATATATATATATATATATATATATATATATATATATATATATAAAGTCACTCTCTGTGTGCGACATTTCAGCGAATGATCTGACCTCAGAACACTTGTGTATACATTGGCTGCCCAAGCCGGTTTTTCTCTGTTGACGGAGATGGACATCTCAGCAAGTGATACGAATACTGAGAACGAACGAACGAAGAAAAAAGCAAAAAGATAATTGAGTAATGAGTCTGCAGAACTTGTATCCTCCAGCCATATGTGTGCATATTTCAGGAGGGACACAAAGCTAGCGAAACATGGGGACAAATACCGTTGGGTGTCTCAAGTGCTGAAGATGGCTCCTTATAACAAGACTAAAGGAGCCCTAGAATTAAGACTAAGTCGAAATAACATCTACGTACGCTGTAAGAATGAAGAAATTCTTAAACGAATAACCACGACCGGAGCGGCAGGAGAAATCCTCGAAATGAGCAGAGCTTATGGCAGAGGACACTGCACTAACCTCGTTGTGTTCGATGTCCCGAGGGAAATTGACACGTGAGATCACGGAATACAACGAAAAGATTATACACGCTAAACGCATTCAATTTAACGGTAGATTGACACAGCGGCTCATTATCACTTATGAAGGGGAGAAAATCCCCCAAACCATCAAAATTGTGGAGGGCATGGCACCTCTCAGATGCGCTGTCTTCAAATCCCTCACCCCATTTTGCGCCAACTGTTCCAGATGGGGACACGGGACACGCGCTTGTCCCCGCGAGGGGCCGCGCTGTCGGTACTGCGCGGCCGCTCACATGAGCAGGGAGTGCGCCGAAAAAATCGCACAGAGTAATCGACTCCCAAGGAAATGTGCCAATTGCAGACTTGAACATAATGCAAACTCTCTTATGTGCATACTATCCGAACGATAGAAAAAACAAATTGCTAAAGAAACAACAGGCTGTTCTGCCTTCTCGCAATCCCAAGCCATTTCCTCGTCTTAACGATGAGGCCGAATTCCCCCAGCTTGGGAGGATAAATGTGGCGAGGTATGCTGAAAGTAAACAGTCGGTCTCTCCAGCCGTACTATCGGCATCAGCTCCTGCTCCAGCGCATAGCGCCAGCCTCAAGGTCTGCTTCAGCCCCTTCAGTGCCAGCTTCAGCTTCAGCTCCTGCTCCAGCGCCAGCTTCAAGGTCTGCTTCACCCCTTCAGTGACAGTTTCAGCTCCTGCTACTTTGGCATCGACTTCAGAACCTGTTTCAACACTGACATCGCTTTCGACATCTACTCCACATGTCTCAGCACACACAGCAGTTTCGGCTTCTGCACCTGCTTTAGTGCCATCGCCGACTCCACAGGGAAGACAAGACCTACTGCAAATGCTGATGCA
>NC_091553.1:10333812-10338812 GCF_042767895.1 Penaeus vannamei
TTTGCTTTTTCTCTTTTCCTTTTCTCTTTCATTTAGAATAAAAATCATAATCTTTTCAGTGTAATACAGGCATAATGCAAACTAACAAAACATTTTAGAAGGCACCTTGTTAATCATATTAAAATGGCCATTTCTACAGAATTTCAAATTCTACAGTTTCAAGAAAACAAATGACAAGAAAACATAATATCACATAATTATAGTAATAATAATATAATAGTCAAAAGTATACATACTTACATTAATTAGACGGATCAATGGATTTCCTCATTTTTAATTTCTATTTCAAACCATCATTATCTATCATTTCTACTTTAACCCATGATTATCTACAAGATAATTAGTGTCCTTGCATTACAATAATATTCTATTCCTGACCAACATATTTTGATAAATAAATTATGGGTCAAATACCCCAGACAAAGAACTCAGGTTGAAAGACCACAAACAAAGATAAAAGCAAAACATCACAGCAAAGCAATGGCATAAAATATTATGACTGTATTTTCACAATACAATTCGCTGTTCCTTGAGCTACATATTTTTCAAATTCACAGTTTTAAATCACTTAGTTTCATTTGGACTGTGTGTCATGTGTATGTAGATATATTGGTGTAAGAGGCGGGGTCTTTATATACATACATTAATACATTATATACATAATGTATTCCAGTGCAATATGTATATAAAAATATTGCTTCTTTTCAAAATGAAAAAATGCATATACAAAATGGCACAAACATGACAAAAAATATTGAAGGCTATAAAAAAAATCCAAATATATATTTTCTTCCTTACATCTATTTCAAAACAAAAAATATATGGCAAACAAAGAGAGATGAGATCCAACATGGTCTTCCTTTATACATGTGCATTCATCTTCCTGGTATAACGTGTTCCTTTCGCTTTGGTAACAAACTCAAAAGGCAATATTGCACACTGTACACTGACATTCTATTCCCATTTCAATTCAAGGTATAAAAATCTTAGCAGCACTCCAAAGTTTCTTAAAAAGCTTATGGTTATAGGGGTCAAGTTACAATATTAAAATGCACTTGAGAATAAGCTTCATATATACTAATCACAGCATTTCCTGTATGTTACATAATGCAGATATATCTTCACTGACAGAAATATGTAAAACCCTTTTTTCTGATTTCTCAATTCACACTCACTTTGTGTTGCAACCACAACTGTATTGCAAAAATCATTTAAAGGGTTAAAAAAAATGCTTGGCTTCATTTGTTTTAGATTTCAAAGTGTGTATATAATATATAAATTCTAACTGCAAAAGACCAAATTATCTGTCATCTACGTTATTTTCTGTATCATTTAAATACAAGTATATTTTAGAAGTAGAAATAAGTCCAGAGCATACAAGTCTATGCATAGATACATATACATTTGTATAGGTTACAGCATATAGGTTTCAAAAGAGAGAGAGAGGGGGGGGGGGAGAGAGAGAGAGAGAGAGAGAGAGAGAGAGAGAGAGAGAGAGAGAGAGAGAGAGAGAGAGAGAGAGAGAGAGAGAGAGAGAGAGAGAGAGAGAGAGAGAGAGAGAGAGAGAGAGAGAGAGAGAGAGAGAGAGAGAGAGAGAGAGAGAGAGAGTGTGTGTGTGTGTGTGTGTGTGTGTGTGTGTGTGTGTGTGTGTGTGTGTGTGTGTGTGTGTGTGTGTGTGTGTGTGCGCAAACATAGATACTCAATGCATAAGTTTATTTCCTTTTTATAACCACATTATTGATTAGTGAAAAAAAAATAGTTATATGCACAGACTGCATAAACCCACAATTCTCCACCAGTATCCTTAGGCTTCAAGCCTAAATGTGCTAAAATCCAATCATGACATAACATGATACAACTATAAATAAATATAAGGCAAAATCTTCAACAAAACAAGTAAATAGTGACAGAATCTGGGAATATGTAGTTATTGCTGACTGCTGTATACCACATAACATCAATGCAATGTTCAAGAAGCTAAATGAGCGACTGGTGTTTTCTACACTGAAGTTTTTCAACCACATCTTGTGAACTTCCCAAAGGATGAAAGGCAAGGCTAAGCTATTTGATATCACATAGCCCAAATCTATGTACAACATGAGACAGACCAACAATGCCAAGGGTACAGGTGATGTGAAGCAAGTGATGACTTTGGAATTAGTCTCACTTTGTGGACTCAAAAAACTTGCACTCTGCGGACCCGGGGAAGGAGTTGACAGCAGATTGTGTAAAGTTTCAAGGTCATTAGGGCTTGATCCAAAGACATCATTCTGCTGGTTTCTGTTGGTTGTGGCATTGTGGTTATGATTTGTGTTTGGCTGGCTTCCAGTATCAACCAAGAGGGTAGGTTCCACTTTCAAGTCTGTGGAAGAAAAAAAATCACAGTTTAACATTTCAACAATACAAAGAACCCTAAAACAATCGTTTTCAGGATAGTTATGATGGTAACATCAACTGCAATTAATTCTAAAGCTGCTGTATTTTATTTCTGATAACTTGCTAAGATTACATGTAATAATGAAGATTTAACTGAAAACACCCACTTATATCTCTTGCGCTGTTTTTTTATTCATTCTCATTTACATCCTTCCTTACATTTGTCATCATGAACCCTGATCATCATTTTGGTATGTTTTAGATTAAGAACAAAATTAAACAAAAAAGATATATTTCACAAATAAATTCTAATTCAGTTCAATTTACTTGGCAGTGCTACATATGTCAGCAATATAGAAAGGTAAATAAACATCTCACCGATACCGCAGTAACATAATTCGTCTTCATAGTTGCTGTTAATGTCATTCAAATTTTGTAAAAGCAAAAATATTTATTAACTGCTCCTTATGCCATCTTGTCACACCCTACCCGTCTCTGCCTCACCACCTCCTAGATCTTTCCACCGCTCCCAAGAGGGAACCAGCGATGTATGTAAATGTAAAAATACTGACTGCATCCAAAGAGAAAGGCTGAATAGTTGTAGCTGTCATACTATGAAAAAGCTGAATCCCTAGTCATAATTTTCCCAACAATCATATATGTGATATTGTTTGAAGTGGTACAATTATACATAAAGGCTAGTCTACATGAACTGTATTAATGTTGACAAATGTAGAAAAGGTATGACTGAGAATGAATATCTTTACAATACAAGAGATGTATTTGACCAGAAGATATATATTTGAAACTGGTCAAATACATCTCTTGCATTGTGAAGATATTCATTCTCATTCATACCTTTTTATACATCAGTCCTACATGCATATTTTCTTAAAGCATTTAACATTACTTCGTCAATGCCACTGATACAATCTCAGTCCTCAATGCTCCCATTAAAAATTTAAAAAAAATGAATATGACATATATACATACATACATACATACATACATACATATATATATATATAATATATATAATATATATAATATATACTATATATATATTATATATATATATATATATATATATATATATATATATATATATAGTATATAATATATAATACATAATATACATAATATAATATATATAATATATAATATATATAATGTATATAATATATATAATGTATATAATATATATAAAATATATATAATGTATATAATATATATAATGTATATAATATATATAATGTATATAATATATATAATGTATATAATATATATATAATGTATATATAATGTATATAATATATATATAATGTATATAATATATATAATGTATATAATGTATATAATATATATATAATGTATATAATGTATATAATGTATATATAATGTATATAATGTATATAATATATATAATGTTTATAATATATATAATGTATATAATATATATAATGTACATAATATATATAATGTATATAATATATAATGTACATAATATATAATGTACATAATATATAATGTACATAATATATAATGTACATATTATATAATGTATATAATATATATAATGTACATAATATATATAATGTATATAATATATAATGTACATAATATATAATGTACATAATATATAATGTACATAATATATAATGCATATAATATATAATGTATATAATATATAATGTATATAATATATAATGTATACAATATATAATGTATATAATATATATAATGTATATAATATATATATAATGTATATAATATATATAAAATATATATAATGTATATAATATATATAATGTATATAATATATATAATGTATATAATATATATAATGTATATAATATACATAATGTATATAATATACATAATGTATATAATATACATAATGTATATAATATACATAATGTATATAATATACATAATGTATATAATATATATAATGTATATAATGTATATAATATATATATAATGTATATAATGTATATAATGTATATATAATGTATATAATATATATAATGTTTATAATATATATAATGTATATAATATATATAATGTACATAATATATATAATGTATATAATATATAATGTACATAATATATAATGTACATAATATATAATGTACATAATATATAATGTATATAATATATATAATGTACATAATATATATAATGTATATAATATATAATGTACATAATATATACTGTACATAATATATACTGTACATAATATATAATGCATATAATATATAATGTATACAATATATAATGTATACAATATATAATGTATATAATATATAATGTATATAATATATAATGTATATAATATATAATGTATATAATATATAATGTATATAATATATAATGTATATAACATATAATGTATATAATTTATAATGTATATAATTTATAATGTATATAATTTATAATGTATATAATTTATAATATATATAATTTATAATATATATAATATAAATAATATGGAATATATACAATATAGAATATATACAATATAGACTATATACAATATAGAATGTATAATATATAATATACATACATAATATATAATATACATAATATATAATATATACATACATATATAATATATACATAAA
>NC_091553.1:10343812-10353812 GCF_042767895.1 Penaeus vannamei
TAAGTAAAAAAGTGTATTTCTGACGAAGATATATTCGAGACCAAGTACATCTCTAGTGTTGTGAAGATATTCATTCTTATTCATACCTTTTCTACATTTGTCAACATGAATCCAGTTGACCTTGACCATATCTTCGTCCACATACATTTTATGGACCTTTTTTATTTATAGGCATTTGGGCTAAAGAGTTTGTGTTCTTTTTTCGATTTCCATTGCCGATTTTGATGAAAATTACACCCTTTTATCTAGACCTTAGCGAGATCTCTGAGATCATTTTTTTTCAAATCGTCCGAACAGTTTTTGAAATCACCAAAGAAAAAGAAAAAAGAAAGTTGACCATTTTTTTAAATCCCAAAAATGCAGTCATTCTGATCGTAGTATTGTACTAAATCCTATAGATAAGGAATGTAGGAAACCCTTTTTTCAATTTCGACTTTTTTAGGGGTAGGGGGGATATTTTACGAGTCGACTGGCAGGTGTAAAAAAAAAAAAAGTTTTTATTTCATATATTTGTCACTTTTACAAAAAGCACAAGAAAAAATCGAAAAATCCGTTCCCTACATTCCCTAGATATTTCATTTATCTACAAAATGAACCATAATACGTATATGTTGGATTAAATCTGCGTTTGTTAGAGCATTGGAGCCGACATGGGTATACTTCCGAAATAATGGTCGTTGAAACTTTTTTTTTCTCTTTTCATCATTTTTTGGTATGAATAATAAAAGGGAGAAGCATAATCTTCCTAATCATAATCGGTTATCATCTACCTCCATTCCGAAGTCTTCTCAACATGTCTAAAAAAAAAACTCCTTTTCCTTACGGTAGGGTCCAACATTCTGATTTCATCTCTGCAAACCCGTTTCATTGTTTGTGGAAAAAATAGCACTCATAAAAATAGCAATTTTGTTATGCCTACACCCATAAAACTTGGCACGTAGTAGGAATTGCCCAAGGCCTCTCTGGTCCTAGATTTTTAAGTTCCTGGCTCCTTGTTAGCCCTGCTTTTTGGATCTTAAAAATGCAGAAATCTCGATTTTGGCAAGATGCCAGAGAACCCTGATGTTCCCTTCCCCAACAAAACACTCCTTTACGAGTCATTTTCAACGAGTGGGCGATCATCTCTCTGTCTCTTTCCGCTCTTGAGGGATCCTGCTTCTAAAACTGGCCGTACCACTGTATGTCCTGATCTCGGCGATTTGGGACCCTCTGTATCTCTGCTTCTAACGGGCCCTATTCTTGAAGATTGGCCCGACTACACCTCGGCCCCTGGGGAACCCTGTTTAGCAGGACCCTGGAAACCCGCTAAGATGCGTTTGTGTATTACTGCAATGGCCCCGCTGTTTGAGACGGCGTTTCTTGAACGTTGTTTTACGCAAGGTCTATATATGTACTTAGATGGACCTTGGTTTTACGTACGTTTGGGAGTAGATTGGATCTCATTGGCGGTGGGACATCCCCCCCCCCCCGTTTTAGAGATTCGGGAGGAGAGTTTGGGTTGTTGGGTCCCCGAACACTGGCCAGTGCCGTGATGATACATTTAATTCTTGTTTTTGTTTGCAACTCAGCTTGTATTAGGCTTACTCCACTGTAACTTGGCATTTGTTTAGGTGTATCCAAGGCGTTTCTTAAAAAAAAAAAAAAAAAAATCGTATTTTTGACAAATTGCCAAATGACTCATATGGTCCCTATACCGAGAGGACCCGTTCCCTCATGAGACTTTTCCGACGGGTAGTCGATCAACTTTCTAACTGGTTCCGTTCTCGAGAGATTTGTGTCCTCCAAACGTGCTACCACTGTATGTATATGTATCCCACCTCAGCTGATTTGGGCCCCCTCTATATCTCAGCTTCTACCGGGCTGAATCCAATGAAGATTGGCCCGACTACACCTCGGCCCCAGGGGAACCCCGTTTTGCAGGACCCTGAAAACCGCTACGATGCGTTTGTGTATTACTACACTGGCTCTGTAGTGTCAGACGGCGATTCTTGAACTTTGTTTTACGTACGCTTGGGGTAGTGATCTGTTTTTCGGGAGTAGACTGGAGCTCAGTGCAGTGATGTATGTATATATCTATTATATCTATTATATATATATATATATATATATATATATATATATATATATATATATATATATATATACACACACACACACACACACACACACACACACACACACACACACACATATATATATATATATATATATATATATATATATATATATATATATATATATATATATATATTGTGTGTGTGTGTGTGTGTGTATGCGTGTGTATGTGCGTGTGTGTGTGCGCGCGCGTGTGTGTGTGTGTGTGTGTGTGTGTGTGTGTGTGTGTGTGTGTGTGTGTGTGTATTATATATGTATGTAGGTATATATATATATATATATATATATATATATATATATATATATATATATATATATATATATATATATATATATATATGAACAATCAGTGTAAAGGAAATTTGTAATAAAACTAACATTTAAAAATAATACATTATATTTGCTTATTGTGGCTGATCTTGGATTATTCAATAATTCAAAGTAATAAAGATCAACACTAACTGCAGTGTTTGCAAAATCATTGGCTTCCTACATTTGTTAAAACAGAAGAAAAAATCCTAATTAACAAAGAAAATATAACAATATTTCCTTGAATAATTAATACCATTTTGTTTAACACATAAACAAACTAATAATTCACAAGAATCTCAAATCCCTTTATCGCAAACACATACTAATTTAAAACTAGGGAAATTTTTTAAAAGACAGGAGAGTCGTGCAAAAACGTCTTGAAATCACTGAACACTAGCATGACCCACATGCATTCTTTAATTTTACTTTTAATCATAAACTTTAAAGAAAGCAATATTACTGACACCCACAGATACCTATAAAAGTATATAAACCTAACATATGAATGAAAACTTATCCATATATTATTCAGTGTATTCTGATATGAAATATAATAAATACTGAACTTAAAATGCACTCTAGCTTGGTTTCAACTAAACTTGGTTAAAGGTCAGCTCTGTCTGAAGAGAATATTGATAAAACCAGAATAATTGTGGTATAACTGCCTCTATCATTACTAAAGTATAGGAAAATGACCACATTAAAGTTTGCTTGAACTCATTTACATCATATCTACTGTTTATAAAAAATTAAATTGCATGTCTTTACAGTTTCATATTGTACAATCAAATAATGGACTAAACCCGCTATTTTAGTATAAAGGATTGAAGAAAACAATTCTACCAGAACAACTGAAATGTTATAAGGAGAAAAGAATATCGCCACTATCTTAAATATTTGGACTTCAACATGATAATTGTATATCATAAAACAGCAGATAAACTAAATTTTGAAAAATTGATAGAGAAAGACTACATTTTAATATTAAATTTTAATCTATATATATATATATCTTTAGAAAATTTAAATGCGTGTGTATATGTAATTGTCTTCACACAATGGAAGAGCCATGAATTAAAATGTCATACACAATAATATACTTCATGATTGGTCAGTAAAATAGATTTCCACCATAGCTAAGGGAACTGACTAGGGAGCAATAGTTAATTTTCAGTTTTATATATCTTAACTAATCTCAAGTTGCCTATCTAATGAGAGAGCTTTACTGCTAGATTAAAAAAGGAAAACTGTATATTCGTAATACAATTTTCAAAGGTATAAAATTACTGAAAGACTACCCTCAACCCATTGGCTCCTGGTACATGTTCTGTCCACTGTAGTTTTGTTTTGTCATTTTTGTTTACACATACATGGCTCCACAAGTGTTTACCCCATTCCTTGAATTTACGGAAAAAAGTGTCCATTTCTATTAGCCTTCATCTTTATAAACATTATTATTATAACATTATTAACAATACTAGTAGTAATAAAAATAAAGTCTTTTCTTTCCAAAAACTCAAGGAATAGAGTAGAGAACTGCTATTAGGTAGGCCCAGTATTTGGCTCCTTGTTGACTAAACACTTTTAGAGCCATCTATGTGTAAAAAACTAATAACCTAAAAACATAATGTACATGGTATATATACACATGCCATCCAGGGGTCAATGGGTTAAGCATTTTTGCAGGCTTGTAATTATATATATATTTTTTCTTATATTATGTAATTCACTCTTGTGATTATTCAAGCTTTGTGTTGTCAAACAGGAGTCGCATATCATCCATACTCTTAAACAAGATATCTGAAAATTTCCTAGAGTCAGTGGTTGGGCAAGACCTCTTGGATGAAACATGGAAAAAGATATTATACTCTGTAGGTAACATGTAAGAAACACCATATCCTTCATCTGATACTGGTCCAAAACCTCCACCAGGAGAGCACTGAAATGAGAAAAAATAAGCATTATTTTTAACTGTTACCACTGAAATGGAGCCAATCTGCTTCAGTATTTCAAGTAAAATCTACCTTCTTATTATTAATGTTAGCCATGAAAAAAACAAGTGATACACACTGTTTGTCATATTTTACATATTTTTTACACATGCAGTGAATGTGAATATTTATCAATCTAATCCTATCTTCTCCGAAAGAACATGTAGTAGTGATTTTATAGCAGTCAACTACCAAATGGATCACAGCAGCATCATAAAGATTAAGCTACCAATTTCAGTTTTCTTACCATTTTCCTAAAAGGCTCCAAGTTTATGTCTGGAGTATTTGCCTGAATCTGTTGCTGAGGCTGCTGGGATGTTGATAATGTCCAGGGCCTCCGAATAGTAGTCTCAAGGAATTGACTTTCCTGTGATGTAAATTGCCAGTGTAAATTATTTTGAGGTAAATATTAATGATTAGTATCATAAAACCTGTAAGCACTATATATTTTTGTCCTCAATTTTTATCACATTTCAGTTTGCAGCATGGATTGTCTAAGAAAACATTTTAGGTAAAGATGAAGCAACTTACATAGCCAAGACCCTTTGACACAACATAAAGAGCAAACAAGTGGCGATCAATCCCTTTGCCATTCATTGCATCACGATACAGCTTCTGGTGTCGTTCTCCAGCCACCCTCAGCAAATGTAACAGCTTCTCCTTCGGCAATTTCCCACTAACCATTGCTCTATGGAAAAGATCCAACTGTTTAATCTTCACAAGTCAAGAAATTTGTGCTGTAATCTATTATACATAAAAGAGGAATGTTCCAGTATACCTATATTTGGGCAAGCAAGAGAGTATAAGTTTTATACAAAATACTGACTGATAATAAAAAGTGTGATAAGAAATCTATTGGTACAATATTAATTTTGAATACTAATAAGTAGACTTGTGCAAACATAGTTTACAAAGCAAGCAATTACTCTAAGATTTTGCTTTTACTAATTTAATCCCAAGAAGTTCTGTTAGAACTATGGAACATTTAGCAAATAACTAATTGTCCATAGATTTCATTTTCTAAAATTTTCCTAGATGAGTGTGTTTCTGTGACTGTGATCATTCTTTTAAGCAGACGTCGCATAACTGCCTTTATATAATTCTTAAATTGTATACAGATATTTTCTACAAATGCTTGCATTTTTTAACTAATTTTAGCTAGAGCTCTAATTTTTTTACTTGATCTTAATCACTCATATGAAAAAGGCATTGATCATATCCTTTTTCTAGGTGAAAAATACATATACCAAATCATCTACAAATCTGTGCTAAGTCCTTAAAGGATACTAGTCTTAAAACTTACCCACTAACTCTACTGTGATCATTTCAAGGAATATTCAGGTGGGGGTAACACCTGACTCCCTTCTTCTTAAAATTACCTTCAATTAATTTTGGAGTGACATAAAGCAATCTTGATCAAGGTGCCTATAGCATATCCTTTTGATCTTTGTCTTACTGATGGCATTAACTGGTATCTTAGGACATGTCCAAAACTTCATGGACATTTTCATGCATCAAGTCTACGAAGGGGCAATTTTTGAGCATACATAAAAGAAGTTTTGTGTTGATGACTTGTGATTATCAGCAGTTACCTAATATCCTATATAGTTTAATAACAACACTCCTATCTGATGGTATCACATCTCCAGCTGATGAGTTGCTATTTTCAATGTACATATCCTTGAGTCATAGCCTAACCATGGTAGAAAAGACATAAGTATGATGGGAGTATGGTATGAGTCAATGGAAAAGGTGATAAATAGGGCATGGTAGGGGAAACCTTATGAAGCAAATATCTTTTGAGGAACTACTCCCTCTCCCCATTTTTTAAACATGTAAAAATAATCGCAAAGAAACATTTTAAAACTTTTTGACAAAGAGTTGGAATCACTCTGACTTCCGAAGCTTCCAAGTAATTACTTTGCATGTCTTAGTGTTATGCTGGTTTCCTTCCTGATTTTTCACTATACTCAAAAACTGTAGTTTTGATTGTTTAATAAAGTAATATTTTCCTTTTGCTAAAAACATGCAATGAGAGTTTATCTATTTAAGCTAAAATCATTTATGTCACTTCAACTTTTACTTTCTGATCAATGCCCTCAACATCATGACTAATTTAAGAACATGCTAGTGCTCATTCAATAATATCTAGATTTTATTGAATACTAACCATATTTATCAGTTGCAATCTCACACTGCACATACCATTTACAAGAGCACTGAACACTGAAAACAGAAACTTACAACTCTGGTGACATAAAAGGAGGCTTCCTCTTCACACCAAAAAAGTCTATAAAGAAGCATAAGCCCTGAAAGTGTGGTCTCTCCATCTAACACTTCTCGAGTTGTCTACTGATTTTGGCTGCTGATCTGATTTGTAAATTTTGTGAAGTGATTGTGTTCAGTTGTATGCAATTTGTAGTTGTTCTTTGATGAGAAACAAAAATGTACATACACGCCTAAATATTTCTAAATCATGATATCACACTTAAAAGGCAATCTACAAATGTCATATCAGTGTTATTTGCAAACTCTCTTTCAAAATACAACTATTCTGTAATCAAAAAAGATATTTTCACATACACATTGAACCCATTCTATCTCACCTCACAAATGCAGCAGCTTCCTCTGAGCATGATCGCACAGTTTCTGTTCTTCCATTCTGGTACAGCCTTGTTGCTGAGGCCTCATAAGTCTGGCAGAATCTGAAATTACCAATAACATGAATCTTAATTTTATATTAAGACTGCTTTTACATCTATAAACAAACACACACACACACACACTTTAGTGAAATAGTTCCATACACATCCAAGCTATTAAAGATTCCCACTATGGTGTGCATTAAAGTTTAAAACACTGTAAAATGACAAATAGGCTGATGATATATATCCTTATTATAACTAAATTTACCAGAAACTGCCATACCTGCCCGTGTGACGATAATATGCAAGCTGGAGAGCAATCTGAATGAACGCATCAGGACTAACACGAGCCTTTTTGATAATACCCTTGCCAAACTTGTTATGATTACGGATCTCTAGGTCCAGATCCTCATTATTCTGAAAAAAAGTTTATGTTAAATTTTGTTACTTAAAATCATCATAACTCACCTTTCCACTTCGTATCCATCATAGAAGTATATATACACATACATACTTATACAATCAACACAAAAAATGCACACAGAGCTACACAACCAAAGGTAATCAACTTACCTTCTGGTTCAAAACTACTGCTTTATTGATTTCCTTCTCAAGAGCATCTGTAATGTCCCAAATGATCCGTCTTGGTGGGGCATAGTGGCTCTGCTTGAAAGACTTCGGTGGAGGCATCACTTGTCCATTGTCAAGATACCTTTTTTCAATCACTCTGTTGAATAACAAATTTGTTATTAGGCTGGGCATCAGAAGATATTGTTCACTGCTAAATCTACAACAGAGGTTTAGGTTTTATTATATGACTCTGAAATCTTACAACCATTCCACTAACCAAAATCACACTTAGGTACATAATAAAAGAAGTGAGAACTCACTGGAAACATAATGTACAACAAACACAAAGAAACTCACTCCATTGTCATTGCATATTCCCAGACATGGCCCATTGCAGGTGCATCAGCCATTGTATGCTCTACGTTCAAACCACACTGGCCATCAGGGAAGAAACACAAGTTGACGCTCTTGTCAAACCTTCAAAGTTGAAGATTAAAAAAATATCAGATAACAGTAGATGTGTGTATACATACATACACATATCTATTTTCATCTGTTTCTCTATCTATCTATACATACACAAACACATACACACACACACATATACATATATATATATATATATATATATATATATATATATATATATATATATATATATATATATATATATATACATATAGATATATATATATATATATATATATATATATATATATATATATATATATATATATATATATATATATATATATATATATATATATATATATATGTATATGTATATGTATATGTATATGTATATGTATATGTATATGTATATGTATATGTATATGTATATGTATATGTATATGTATATGTATATGTATATGTATATGTATATGTACATAGAACATAATATAAAATTATATAACATCATACAAAATAATCAAAATATTAAAAAAAGAAAGAAATTTTAATAATAGAGCAGATCATATAAAGAAACGAAAAAAAAAGAAAAAGAAAAAGAGATCAACCTTACCAGAGTGTACGCCCATCAGCGTGCAGGAGTGTTTTCCCTTTGTCTACGATGCTCGCTGGTGGCTTGTCAAAGAGAACAACCTGAAAAGAACATCATATATGTCACCCTACTTCATTCTTGATAACAGTATTATATCTAAAAACAATTACTGATCTATATCATAAAGTTGATTTTCTTATATACTTGTGGATAAGAGGAAGGCCACTTTTTTTTCCCTGGAAGATCCTCGAATAACTTAAATTTTGATGTAAAAATCATGACATGTTTCAATGTCTGAATGCAAAAATATAACTATAGACAACAGTCCTGGCAATGTTTTTCTCTGAATGTTGACTACTATTTACTAATGTTTAATACTGAAGCAAAAATACATTAAAAACACAATAAAATATATTCTAATCCTCACCATGCATACTGCCTTGAAGATGAGATCCATATTGTCTTTATTAATGCCTGATGTAAAGTTTTGCTTCTGAATTCTAGCCCATTCCCTTCGTTCAATTGCAGTGAGGGCAGCAACACTGCGTTCGCTCTCACTTACACTCTCTGTTCAAAAGACAAATGCTAAATTAGTGACATTCATTTATATCTTAGCTTCCTCGATATTTTTTTTTTTTTAAGCATCTGGATTCTCAGCAATAACAACTTTCTTCCTTTTAATCAATGCCTTCTAGAATAAGCATTAAAAAATCCATAGATATTTGGAAATTTCTGGCATGTTTGTGGTTAATCCTTCAAATAAAGTTATATTTCATAATCTACAAAATGTCATACTGCTCACCCTTGTGTTTGTCTGCATCATCAATAATATCTTGGAAGAGTCTTTCCAATTCAGCTGGAGACAGTATCTGGTTCTTGTCATCATATATATTAAGTTGATAGAAAAGTCCCTGTCTCCATACCACAACATGTCGAGATTCAGTAGAGTCAAAATGGAGTAAATCATCTATTTCTCCACCAGGAACTCTGTAGTGTAAACATAAACGTTTAAATTGTTACCATAGATACTTTTCTACAAAAATACTATTTCTAACTTATATACAATCAAAAGTCACATATTATGCTCTTCCTTAGCTTAGTACCAGCATGTTCCACAATTCTTTTTCTAAGAACTGGTACTGAATATTTGGTAAAAAATAAACATCCTAAAGAATAGAAGTACTGTCATTTTGAGCATACAGTGAGTTCTGTGACCCAAATTATTTTTCAGTTGGTATTTCTTATAATTTAGCTATACATTTCATGAAGATTTGTGTGGGGGTCAAGAGCACTACTTAAAAGTATGAGAATTGCATATGCAAAAAGGATATTTTCTTATTTATCAAAATTGAAACTTGTTTATCTTA
>NC_091553.1:10358812-10366312 GCF_042767895.1 Penaeus vannamei
AGTCTCGGAGCTCGCCAATCGTTCCACAGAATCACTGGCAGACACAATTAACTTGTCAAGCGCCGCGTCAGTCGTAAATGACACGCACACCGGGTCTAGAAGATTCCGGGAGACCAGTTGTTGGCGAGGGTTGAGTGGAGAATCTCGAGAGCGAGGTCTTGAGGGATCACGTCGGCGGGAAGGATTCGTCGTCTCGGGAGAAGACAATCACGGTGATGGAGTCGCAAGGTTCGGCAGGGAAGGAGGGACTGTTCCTGCCAGGGTCACCCGCACGGGGCAGCAGGTGTCGCGAGGAAGGCGAGATGCGGCGAGGGCGAAGGCGGTGGTCAGCAGCGGAGGAGGCGGTGGTCACGACCGGAGTTGCAGCGACGAGGAGGACAGGAGAGCGTCGGCAGGTGATGCGGCAGCGAGCAAGGTCTATAGAAGTACTTCTTTACGGCCGATTTGTTAAAATTGCGCAAGGCCCGACCCGATGAACCTTCATTATACGGACAAGCACATACACAGGAATAAATGCATATCTGTCAGTGATGGCATGTATATCTACCGTATAGATAGATAAAAGTATAGATATCCGATAGATAGAAAGATATCCATTTATTGCTGTGTATATACATGTCTATATTTACGAATATTCATTGGGTCGGGCCTCGCACAATTTTAACAAACCAGCCGATAGACCTTGGCAGCGAGAACGTTCGGCGCGGTCACCAGCGGACAGTGCGGCAGACACGACCTTGTTACTCGTTGAGGGCGAGGTCGAGGTGTGACGTCACTAGACACACCCCCCTCGCCCTGTTATCTTGTGATCCTAGATACCAAGGGCTATTTAAGTACTTATATAGACCTTGTTAGATACAGCGTACTCGGCACCGGTTGCGCGGAGATACGAAGCGGTCGAAGGTGGGAGTCAGAGAGCGAAAAATTAAGGTGGACGCTTATCACCTTCCTTTATCTTATATTACTATTGTTATTTCATCTCAGCGGCCTTGTTGGTGCCCGGGCAATTCCTGGCCGGATTAAGCTGCTACAGTGATTTTTTCTATACATTCCCAATATGTATTTTTATAAACTGTCGAAACGATGATTGTGGAAATTCACTTTCTTGTATAAATAAACAGATTTTTAAACAAATTTTATCCATTAAATTCCAAATTAAGACCGCAACCACTTCATACACAAAATGAAAGGTTATCTCTTGTAAGGATGTTCAAACAGGTTAATCTGATGATTATAAAACAATAAATAATTAAAATAATTATAATTCATAATAATAATAATTATTATCATTATCACTATTAAAAATAGTAGTGATAATAATTACAACAATATCAATGATGATAATAATAATAATAGTAATAATAATAATAATAATAATAATAATAATAATAATAATAATATCATAAACGACAATAACATTAACGATAATGGTGGTGATAATGATGATATTGATAATGATGATAATTATTAATAATAACAAATATCAATATTTAACAATAATAATCATAACAGTGATAAGAACAATGATAATGATAATGATAATAACAACAACAATAATGATCATAACAATAAGATGTCCAGATAATAACACTCGCACCTAAAATGACAAAATGAACGGTGGTGATAATACCCTTAGGAACAACCACGTGCTTCGACCCCGCTGTACCGCCGACCTTCCCAGTGCAGTGAACAAGGCTGGCGGTCCTCCCGGCGAACAGCACAGCCTCGGTAATGCTGTTCTGCTGTTCCGGCCACGGGGGAGAGGGGGCACTGGGGAAGGGGGGGGGAGGAGGGGACTGTGGATGAGGATAGGGGAGGTAAGGCGGGGAGGGGGTGGGGGTGGGGAAGGCGTTGGGAGAGGGAAGGGGAGGGGATAGGGGGAAAATAGGCGTTGGGAGAGGGAAGGGGGTGAAGGAAGGGGAGGGGATAGGGGAAAATAGGCGTTGGGAGAGGGAAAGGGGGTGGATGAATGAAAGGGATAGAGGTGGGATGTAAGGCAATAGGGAAGGAGGAGAGTATCGACAGGAAAAAAGGCAAGGAGAAGAGGAGAGAAAGCGAAGGGGCGGAGAAAGGAGGGCGAAGAGGATAAGGAAAGAGAATAGGGGACACTATGATAAATGGAAAGCTTTGGAAACTCGCATCAAGGGCATCGTTATAAAAAAAAAATAAAATAAAATAAAACCCATAAAGAATGACATTTCTCTCGTGCGCCGCGGTACCGGCATACAAATCAGAACAGAACAAGGATTCACGTGCTCCGGGAAAGAGAAAAAAACAAACATAAAACACCCCCAAAAACTACGAAAAAAAGAAGAAAGAAAAAAACCCGCGAAAAAGTTGCCTCCAAGTTTCCCGTTCTCCTTTTTGCCGCGGTCGCCTTACTGCATTGGCCTTGACTGCTCTCACCTCCGCTGCGCTAACCTCAGAAAACGACGTAAATGAATAAATAACTCGACGAGAATTCACGAGAATACGGATACGGGTAAATACATTCGGTGCACTGGTATAGGCACATTTAACAAGAGAGATAGAGAGGGAGAGGGAGGGAGGGAGGGAGAGAGAGAGAGGGGGGTAGGGAGGATGGGTAAGGAGGGGGAGGGAGAGAGAGCGAGAAAGAGGGAGAGGGAGAGAGAGAGAGAGGGAGGGGGAGTGAGAGAGGGGGGGATATGAAAAACAAAGGGAAAGACGAGGAGGGGGATAGACAGCAGAGACAAGAAAATTGGAAAAACAGAAAAGTACAAATTTGTGAACCATCAGAACTTCCTTCTCTTGGGAATGACATACATAAAAGATACGAATTTATCATCGTGTGTATCTATATTCACTTCCCCTCCCCCTCTCTCTCCCTCCCTTCCTCTCTCTCTCTTTTCCTCTATTTTCTTTTTTCTTATTATCTGTTTCTGTCTGTCTGTCTCTCTCTCCCACACCCTTTCTCTCTCTCCCTGTGTGTGTGTGTGTCTCCCTCCTTCCTCTCACTGTCTCTTTCACTCTTCTCTGTCTGTCTCAGCCTTCCCCTCTATTTCAATGAGGCGCACACACACACACACACACACACACACACACACACACACACACACACACACACACACACACACACAGCTGTAGTGAATGAGTGCATGGTTTCAGCATTCAAAGATTAGTTATCAGCAGAAAAGTGCTTCTCAGGCACAGAGTTGCTGGGATTTCCATCCCTCATGCATCCCCCGAGGAGAGAGGGCGTGACGGAGGGAAAGAAAAAAAAACAAGAGACGGAGAGCGAGAACTGCAAGAGAACCATATCTCACAGGGAAGCAAGAGAGAAAGAGAGATAGAGAGAGATAGAGAGATAGATAGATAGATAGAGAGAGAGAGAGATAGAGATAGAGAGAGAGAGAGAGAGAGAGAGAGAGAGAGAGAGAGTGAGAGAGAGCGATAGATAGATAGAGAGATAGAGAGATAGAGAAGAGAGAGAGAGAGAGAGAAGAGAAGAGAAGAGAAGAGAAGAGAAGAGAAGAGAAGAGAAGAGAAGAGAAGAGAAGAGAAGAGAAGAGAAGAGAAGAGAAGAGAAGAGAAGAGAAGAGAAGAGAGAGAGAGAGAGAGAGAGAGAGAGAGAGAGAGAGAGAGAGAGAGCCAGGCCACAGGCTACGTAACAACTCGACACTTGGTGCATCACTCACACGCGCGCGGTGATGTATTTACACTTACTCTCAGTGCCTCTTTCGTCTGTCTTTTTGTGCGGTTTTGCCTCATTTAATACCTGTCTGATTCTGTCTGTCAGTAAAGATAGACCGAATCAGTGTGCGTAAAGTCAATAAAGGTGTGTGTGTTTACGTCTGTCATTTCAACACCTCATTTTAAAACATTTTCGCTTTTATCATTTAAAAAATAAACTATAGATGTTCACGTAAATTAAATGAGACAGCCGCAATTATCTTTCTCTCTCTTTCTCTCATATCTCTCTCTCTCCCTCCCTCCCTTAATCAAAGAAAAGAATAAACGTCAAATGAAATATGCGAAATGGCATGAGCAAAGTGCAGGTGATGACACATAACAAATTCTAAAAGATGTTTTACACACGTATAATAATAATAAAAAAAATCAAAGTACAAACAGATGGGAAAGTAATCAATGACCCCACTATCATTACTGATGAGTTCAACAAACATCTTAGAAGCATAGGTGAAAAAAACATCATGATTGTGGACGGAGACTTACGAAAAATTATCGGGTCCTCCAACAACAACCACATGAACCTGACCCCGGTAACAGAAATATCATTAGTGTTGTTAATGGACTTAAAACTCCCTCTCCAGGTGATGACTGCATTCCTATCAACATAATCAAGAAAATACTTCATAGCATTCTTAAACCCCTGAAACATGCTATTATTATCATTTAGTATGGGAGTATTTCCCACGAAACTAAAAATTACTTTTATCAAAATCTTCGAAAAAAAATCGTGTGTATAAGATTAGCATATTTTCTTTATGAAAATGATATAATTAACAATTGTCAGTATGGTTTCTTTAAGAAGTTTCTGAATCACGGTTTCAGACTTTACAAATAAAACTTAAATCTTTTGATGGTCGAAAATTTACCCTTGCTGCATTCTTAGACCTTTCTAAAGCATTTGATACGGCCAACCCTCGCATTTTTTAGAAAAAAATACCAATACGGTATAAAAGGGAGTGTACATGCTTACTTCGCCTCGTATCTGTCAAACCGCACACAATATATAGTTTTCAATGCCTGCAACTCCTCTCGAAGACCTATCGCACATGGAGTTCCACAGGGCCGCATCTTAGGACCCGTTCTATTCCTTTTATATATTAATGATATAGTCAATGCCCTACTCTCTGGAATGCTCCTCCTGTGCTACTGTCCTCTTTTAAACGCTCACTGAAAATCTACTTATCTCGATATATCTTGCAATGTTTAACTTTACTTCATTTGTGTTATATTTAAATTTTCTTGTGTCCTTGTACTTCATCCTATACTGCACTATAGGTGTATGTATGTATATGCGCACGCGCGCGCGCGTGTGTGTATATGTATGTGTATGCATGTATATGTATGTGTGTATGTTTGTGTATGTATATATATATGTATACATATATATATATATATATATATATATATATATATATATATGCGTGTGTGTGTATACATATATGTGTATATATGTGTGTGTGTGTGTGTGTGTGTGTGTGTGTGTGTGTGTGTGTGTGTGTGTGTGTGTGTGTGTGTGTGTGTGTGTGTGTGTGTGTGTGTATGTAAGTGTATGTAAGTGTATGTATGTGTATTCATGTGTATGTATATGTATGTATCTTATGCTATTACTACCTGATTCTTCCACCCCCTCTCCCTCCCTCCCCTTCCCCTCTCTTCCCTCTCCCCCTCCCTCCCTCCCCTTCCCTCTCCCTTCCTCCCCCCACCCTCTCTCTCTCGAATATAAAGGATCCGAAGAACGTGTACATAGACACAAATAACCGAACACACGGCTTCACGAATGAAACCTCTCCATCGAATCTCAAGACAAGTCAAACAAAAGAGAGAGAGAGAGAGAGAGAGAGAGAGAGAGAGAGAGAGAGAGAGAGAGAGAGAGAGAGAGAGAGAGAGAGAGAGAGAGATGTATGTGTGAAAGGAGAAAACCTCGCCCACGTTGTCTCCCTCTTTCGGGGATCAATAAAATATGGGGCCAGCGGTAGGGGGGTTGGGGGGGGGGGCAGGAGTGATGAGGGGGGGAGAGTGAGGGTGGTGTAGTGGGCGAAGAAGAGGGATGTGGGAGAGGAGGGGTAGGGGAGACGGGGGACTGATGAGTGGGGGGGAGAGGGGGGAGGAGGAGGGCTTATTAGAAGGAGAGGGAGTGAAAGAGAGGGTGGAGGGGAGCAGGGGAGGGGGTGGCGGGGTAAGGAAGTTAGTGTGGGCGAAGGAGAGGGATGAGTGGGGGGGGAAGAGAGGGGGGAGGGGGTGAAGGGAAGGGGGGGGAGTGTGGCGGGGAGGGATAAAAGGGACGAGAGCAGAGGAGGAGGGAAGAAGGGCGGCGCCGAGACCCGGTGTGGGGGCGCTCGGGCGGTCTTATGAAGGTCTGGAAGCAGGGGGCGAGGGCGGGGGGCGGGGGATTAGGAAGACCCGAGGGAGAGTGTGGGAAGAGAGAGGGGAGGTAAAGGAGAAGAGGGAATATAAGAAAGGGAATGAGTTGACGGAAGGAATCAAAGGGAAAGAGAGAAAGGTTAATAAGCGTGACAGACAGACGAACGTACAAAAGAGACATAAAACAGGCAAACAAAACCACACAAAGAGAACTAAGAGGCAAACTAACAACGAAAGGGGGAAAAGGCAAGAATATAAAACATGCGAAGACCGACATCAAAAGCAGGCAGTAAATGGGAGAAAGCTGATAAGAAGAAGAAGAAGAAGATCAAAAGCAGGCAATAAATGGGAGAAAACTGAGAAGAAGAAGAAGAAGGAGAAGAAGAGGATCAAAGACAGGCAGTAAAAGGAAAAAAAAAAAAAACAGAGAAGACGAAGAAGATCAAAAGCAGGCAGTAAATGGGAGAAAGCCGAGGAGAAGAAGAAGAAGAAAAAGAGGATCATAAGCAAACAGCAAATGGGAGAAAGCAGAGAAGAAGAAGAAGAAGAAGAGGATGAAAAGCAGGCAGTAAATGGGAAAAAGCTGAGAAGAAGAAGAAGAAAAAGAGAACCAAAAGCAGGCAGTAAATGGGAGAAAACAGAGAAGAAGAAGAAGAAGAAGAAGAAGAAGAGGATCAAAAGCAGGCAGTAAATGGGAAAAAACTGAGAAGAAGAAGAAGAAAAAGAGAACCAAAAGCAGGCAGTAAATGGGAGAAAACAGAGAAGAAGAAAAGAAGAAGAAGAGGATCAAAAGCAAACAGTAAATGAGATAAAGCAAAAAAGAAGAAGAAGAAGAAGAAGAAGAAGAAGTAGAAGCTCAAAAACAGGCAGTAAATGGGAGAAAGCAGAGAAGAAAAAGGAGAATAAGACGAAGAAGAAAAAGAAGATCAAAAGCAAATAGTAAATGAGAGAAAGTAGAGAAGAAGAAGAAAAAGATCAAAAGCAAACAGTAAATGTGAGAAAGCCGAGAATAATAATAATAATAATAATATCAAAAGCAGGCAGTAAATGAGAGAAAGCAGAGAAGAAGAAGAAGAAGAAGAGGGTCAAAAGCAGGCAGTAAATGGGAGAAAGCAGAGAAGAAGAAGAAGAAGAGGATGAAAAACAGGCAGTAAATGGGAGAAAGCAGAGAAGAAGAAGAAGAAGAAGAAGAGGAGGATCAAAAGCAGGCAGTAAATGGGAAAAAGCTGAGAAGAAGAAGAACAAGAAGAAGAAAAAGAGAACCAAAAGCAGGCAGTAAATAGGAGAAAACAGAGAAGAAGAAAAGAAGAAGAAGAGGATCAAAAGCAAACAGTAAATGAGATAAAGCAAAGAAGAAGAAGAAGAAGAAGAAGAAGAAGAAGTAGAGGATCAAAAACAGGCAGTAAATGGGAGAAAGCAGAGAAGAAA
>NC_091553.1:10373812-10378812 GCF_042767895.1 Penaeus vannamei
CCAAGTCACGAAACGCGTCCCAGCCGAGTAAGCCCGGCGACAAAGGCTCTCATCATAAGCCGTCCCGTCGCGGGCTGGGCGGCGGCACCACACGCCTCTCGACCACTCGACCCCCGCCCCACCGCCCCACGCCCTCGCAGCAGCACCGTGTTGTGTAACGTGAACCTCTCGCTTTGCTGCGTTACCACGGGGGCGCCGGGGCTCTGCGTCACACTCACTCCCGTCACTACCAGCCGGTGTGGCGTCAAGACCTTGCGTAACGTGACACACATCCCGATAACAATAATAATAAAATGCTACAAATCATTCGTTCATGACGGACGTGACAAACGCAACCTGCAGTAGAGACATCCCTTTTCTTGACAAGATGCTGAGGCCTTGTCACGTGGACGCTCTACCGGATTCCGTTCCTGGCAAAGTTGATGCCCTCTGACGGGAGAATCTGAGCAGCCAGGTAAAAAGCTTGAGGCCCTACCACGCTATCACCTTTTCCGTCAATTTTTGCGTTTCCGTGTGAATTTGTGGCTTTTCGCAAGTATCGTTTGCAACATAAGCTAATATTTTAGTACATTCGTATATACATTATACATCATCATATTTCTTTAAAATAACGTAACGTATGAGAATGTTCGTGCGATTCCCGGGACCTCACTCCGATAGCGCCATGTTTGTTCATTCGGAAACGCAAAAAATTAACGTACAAAGTGAGTGTGGTAGGGCCTTTAGTCTGCGAACTGCACACCTGGATCGCAGGATTCAAGAGAGCGGCCCAGAGTAAATGAATGAACGTGTTAATCAAGACGTAAAATATACTCTAATCTGAGAGATATCAACTGAGAAACGACATTTCGCTCAACAGCAATTCCATGAGGAGGATATACCATCAGGAAATAAGTCCGACGAGCTAACTTCACTGGTGACGTCAGAGCCCCCAGTCATGCCAAAAGCACAATTCCAAAACAATGAACTTACTCTCGGTAAGTTGTGCCTTGCTTCCAAAACACGCGAGCTACTCCAGAGGTTAAATGCTTCACACAGACTCTCAGTCTTTTGCTTCGATCAATAATGTTACAAGATAGGGCCACTGTCTGTCGAATCTAGTTTGGATGCGATATTTTGATTGGGAATATAATAAGGAATCGCTTTGGCTGATTGGGGATCGAGATTGAATTTTCCTGTGTTTGTAAGAGAGAGAGAGAGAGAGAGAGAGAGAGTGAGAGAGTGAGAGAGAGAGAGAGAGAGAGAGAGAGAGAGAGAGAGAGAGAGAGAGAGAGAGAGAGAGAGAGAGAGAGACCATTCTTTATAGGAAATGAGCGACTGCCCTCTTTCTTGTCTTAGGTTTATTGGGTTACCATACTTTTCTACATGCAATCCGGGGCATAATCTAATTGTGGGGCTTTCCGTTATACACAGCGACGATGTACTGTGTGTGTGTGTGTGTGTGTGTGTGTGTGTGTGTGTGTGTGTGTGTGTGTGTGTGTGTGTGTGTGTGTGTGTGTGTGTGTGTGTGTGTGTGTGTGTACATGTGTGTGTACATGTGTGTGTGTATTTGTACGCGCGTGTGTAAATCATACACACACACCATGACCGGGTTTCGTCAGAGGCGAGGAGGGCAGAAGGGGGGGTGGAGGGGGCGGTGCAGGGGAATGAACAGCCTCAGCAGCGAGAAAAGGTAAACAAGGCGACCGTGCATTACGAACCTCGAATCAGGAAATTCTGTTCATAGTATTACTAAAATTTGTTAAATGAAAGGAAAAATTAAGTGTGTATACATCTCCCCCCCCTCCTCTCTTTTCCTCTCTCTCCCGTTCCCCCTCTATCTCTCACTCTCTCTCTTCCCCGATCTCTCTCTCCCTCTCTCAGTCTCTCGCACTCTTCCCCACTCCTCTCTATCTCCCCCCCTCTCTCTCTCGGTCCCTCCCTTCTCTCTCTTTCCTCCCCCTCTCTCTCGCTCTCTTCCTCTCTCTCTTTCTCTCTCTTCCCCCTTCTCTCTCTCTCTCTTTTCCTCCCTCGTTCTCTTCCCCTCTCTCTTTCTCTCCCTCTCTCTTTCCTCCCCTCTCTTTCTCTCTCTCGCTCTCTTCCCGTCTCTTCTCCCTTCTCCCTCTCTCCCCCCACCCCTTCTCTCTCTCTCTCGCTCTCTCCACCTCTCTCTTTCTCTATTCTCGTCTCTCTTTCTCTCTCTTCCCTCTCCCCTTCTCTCTCTCGCTCACTTCCTCTCTCTCTGTCTCTCTGTCTTTGTCTCTCTCTCTCTCTCTCTCGCTCTCGCTCTCTTCCCCTCTCTCTTACTCTCGCTCTTTCCTTCCATCCGATCCCCTGCCTGCTTGACCTGCTAGTACCAAAGGCGCCATTGTTCATCCGTTTTTTGTGCCAAAATCTAAGCCGTTCTTGGCCTCTGCTGCCGTGGCTGTCCATCGCCCGCTGTCTGCAGTCCTTTCGATCTTGGCATGAAAGAAAAATTCAAGTGTATGTACATCTCCCCCCCCCCCTCTCTTTTTTCCCCTCTCTCCCGTTCCTCTCTACCTCCCTCTCTCTCGGAAATAAAAATTGGCTACGTATCAAAGGGCGGTGATCTTGCAGGGTGAGTATGGTAAGAACAGGAGCTATGAGGGAATTTCTCTCTCTCTCTCTCTTTCTCTCCCTCTCTCTCTCAGTTTCTGTCCCTGTCTCTCTCTCTTTCTTTCTCTCCCTCCCTCTCTCCCTATCTTTCTCTCTTTCTCTCCTCCCTCCTCCCCCTCTCTCTCTCTCTCTCTCTTTCTCTCTCTCTCTCTCTCTCTCTCTCTCTCTCTCTCTCTCTCTCTCTCTCTCTCTCTTTCTCACTCTCTCTCCCTCCCTCCCTCTCACTCTCTTTCTCTCCCTCCCTCTCACTCACTCTCTCTCTCTCTCTCTCTCTCTCTCTCTCTCTCTCTCTCTCTCTCTCTCTCTCTCTCTCTCTCTCTCTCTCTCTCTCTCTCTCTCCTCTCTCTCTCTCTCTCTCTCTCTCTCTCTCTCTCTCTCTCTCTCTCTCTCTCTCTCTCTCTCTCTCTCTCTTTCTCACTATTAGTGCGATCTGTCACGAACGGCCGTAGACTAGTTTGTAAACTTGAGATTATAAACCGATCAAGTTTGCTTTTATTTTCATCTATTTCGTCTCCCTTCATTGTTCCTAATTATTCCTCTCTCCCTTTTACTTCAATCTCTATAACACTCGTAGAAAATGTTCATCGTATTGAACAGAATTACTAAGAACGTAGAAATGCGGAAATTTTGGAGGGAAAAAATAATGAAATGTAACAACCACGGTACACTTGCACTCAGACCGGCCCATGATATGCTCAACGGTACACACTGCATTTCCTAACTATCAATATTTACACGTACGTCTCCTTCTGCTGATACACATTACACAGAGTCCCCCCCCCCCTCCTTGCACACCTTCACATGCACTGAGCCCCCCCCCCCCCCCCCGCGCACACCTTCACATGCACAGAGCTACCCCCCCCTCCCCACCTCCTCGCCATCCTCCGCCCATCCAAATCACACATACCTACCATCGGCCCCTAAAACACCTTACAGATACCCGCAGAACACCTACACACCTAAAAACGAGAGATCATTACACCCACACTTACCGCATGTCCGCCTTCGATGTTGGTTAGTAACAAGCGCCCCCGCCCCCCCCCCCTCTCCTCCCATTTCCCCCCAGGGAGAGCTCCCCCCCGGCGTACATTCTTGGCAAGAACCGCCTTACGTTCCCTACCCGGGAAGAATTTGAGAAACAATTTTAAAGAGTAAAGGCAATGCAGGGCGCGGGGGAAACGCTACAGCTCTTCGGTCTCGCTCGAAAACTTTTTGGCGGGAAAAAAAAGCGCGGGAAAAGTATGGGGTTCTTCGAGCATTTTCTCTGCATCTATAACAAATCAAGAAAAACAACAACAACAGTAATCACATGCTAAGGCTAATGATAAACTTTACAGAAAAAATAACTTCCTAAGTAACGGTACGATAACTACACGGAATTCTGGTTTATAAACCTGAATCTATAACAAATCAAGAAAAAACAACAATAGCAGTAATCAAATGATAAGGCTAATGCTATACAATTTTAAAGAAAAAAGTAACAAACTTCCTACATAACAGTACGATAACTACTCGGAATTCTCGTTACTAAACCTGTACATATAACAAATCAAGAAAAAGCAACAGTAATCAAATGCTTAGGGTACTGATAAGCAAATTTATAGAAAAAGCGACTTCCTATATACCGCTACGATAACTACTCAGAATTCCCGAAAAAAAAAACGAAATCATGGACACCAAATTTTGCACATGTCTTTCTCTTTCATTAAATTACGCTCTCTTACTTTCCTTTTCTGAAATTACTTATCGTGAAATAGTTTTTCAAATGAATATTCAGTCAGCGGCCCGTTTCTAGAACGGTAATTGAAAGAGAGAGAGAGAGAGAGAGAGAGAGAGAGAGAGAGAGAGAGAGAGAGAGAGAGAGAGAGAGAGAGAGAGAGAGAGAGAGAGAGAGAGAGAGAGAGAGAGAGAAAGAGAGAAAGAGAGAGAGAGAGAGAGAGAGAGAGAGAGAGAGAGAGAGAGAGAGAGAGAGAGAGAGAGAGAAAGAGAGAGAGAGAGAGAGAGAGAGAGAGGTCACATTGATAGTGAAACAACCAAATGAAATGGTGAATTATAGGACCAGCTTCCGGTGACGGGACAAGGCCCGACGCCGACCCTCGCTCTGGCGGGTACACGTGAACCGACCAGCTGCATGCCCCCCCCCCCACTAGGGCCATCCCCCGTCCCCACGAGCCCCCGTCTCCATAGCCCCACATCACGTGACGTCACTAGCTCTCAGGGTTACTGTCCTGTCCCGTTTTTTTTTTTTACTTTTTTTTTTACTTCTCTTTGGTACGTACTTCTTATCTCCACGTTGCTACTGAATTATAGATAAGAGATATCTCAACGCAACGACGTATGAGTCAGCGAGACGAGAAATACGCATCCTCTCGCTGACGGTGACG
>NC_091553.1:10391312-10393812 GCF_042767895.1 Penaeus vannamei
GAAGAAGCATGAGAAAAATGAGAAGATAGAGAAGACGGAGAAGAAGAAAAATGAAGGAGCATGAGAAGATGGAGAAGAAGACGGAGAATAATAATAATAAAGAAAAAAGAAAGCAAGAAGCAAGAGAAAAAGCTTGCGTCGACAGGCCTTCGCGGATGAGAGCTTCCGGTAACTGACCTTCCCTACCACACTCCGCACGCGCCGCCACCCAGCCAGGGAGGTCAAGGTCTGAAACGTTCCCGACTCTGAAGGCCCTATCACGCTGGCACGTTTTCCGTCAAATTTTCCGTTTCCGTTTGAATTTCAGGCTCTCCGCAAGTATCGTTTGCAAACGGAACGCCTCCCAGACCAAGACGGTTAAAGGTGCTGTCACACTAGCATTTTTTCCGTCAATTTTTTGACAATTTTATTTAATATAAATACAAACATTATCGAATATAGCTCTTGATTTGACTATGCTTGGTTGAAAAAGTTGACGGAAAGGTTTTCAGACGGAAACGATCATTATCGTCTGACTGGAAAATCGACAATTCGCTCAAAAATGGACAAAATTTCAGAAAATTGTCAAAAGAATTACGGAAAAAAGTGCTAGTGTGACGGCACCTTTAAGGCCCTATCACGCTAGCACTTTTTCCGTCAATTTTTCCGTTTCCGTCTGAATTTGAGGCTTTCCGCAAGTATCGTTTGCAAACCGAACGCCTCCCAGACCAAGACGGTTACGACCGTTTCCGTCTGACCTATTTCCGTCTTGATCTTGTGTAGCTATACAGCTAGAATGTTTTTCTTGATAAATTAGAGAGAATGAGTAAATGTAAACATAAGCTAATATTCTAGAACATTCGTGTACACAATATACATCATCGTATTTCTTAAAATAAGGTAAATATGTATGAGAATGTTCGTGTGATCCCCGGGACCTCACTCCGATAGCGCCAATACTCGTTCACGCTGCCTCCCTCCAAAAGGACATCCGGCGATGCTGTGGATGCTGTGGTTGGGTGGAAGGGGAAGGGAGGGGGGGGGAGGAGACAGAAGGGATGGAAGGCTTGGGAGAGGGTGTAGGAGGTTACAGAGGAGGAGGATAGTCTTCGAGATGGCAGGAGGTAGCGTGGCGCCGCCCTTGCACGCGTTCGGGAATCAATGAGGCAGTAAAACGCTCGGCTTATGGAAGATTTCTTAACACCCCCCTCCCCTCCTCCTCCTCCTCCCCGTAAGTCGAGTATACAAGGCTTACCACAAAAAAACAACAATAATAATAATAATAATGATAAAAAATCTATTCCATAAGAAACAAAAGGCATCAATAACACATGTATGGCCTCCCCCCATTACCTGTGCTGATCGCTTAATACTTTTATTCCCATTCTCCGTTACCCTTCTCCTCCTCCTTTCTTCTTTTCCTTCTTCTTCTTCTTCTCCTCCTCCTCTTTCTTCTTTTCCTTCTTCTTCCTCTCCTCCTCCTCCTCTACCAATTCCTCCAGAATCTCCACCTCCTCCACCACCATCACCTCTCCTTTTCCTTCTCTTTCTTCTTCTTCCTCTCCTCCTCCTCCTCCACCACCATCACCTCTTCTTTTCCTTCTCCTTCTTCTTCCTCTCCTCCTCCACCACCATTATCACCTCTTCTTCCTCTCCTCCTCCTCCACCACCATCATCACCTCCTCCTTCGTCTACAGCACATGTAAGGCAGCACGGGATATCAATAACAACAGCGGGTGGAATTGTGCAATATACTTAATATATGCGTTCTCATGCGCCCGAATCCCACTAAATATAAATTTATTAAAAGCGTTTTAAGCAACGATTCCTAAAAATTGAAAAAAATCGGTAGTTTCGCTCAACACCTTAATAAGCTTCGCCCTTACACGGCTTGCATTTCACTTGCACTGTTTTACAATCAATTTTCGCGTGCAGACATCGGCTTAACACTTCGCCTAATATTCCATCTTATAAACTAGTCTCGAATTAGATACAGGACCACAGCCATACCCCAGAGACTTCGAATTAACCAGGGAATGCCCGGCTCTTTCCTCCGTCTTTACCCTCCGCTGCTTTCCTCTCTTTTCCAAATTCTAGGTCTCCCGTTTCATTTTATTTCCTTGTGCACTGCCCCCTTTCTTCTTTTTTCCTCCTCCTTTTCCTCTCTCTCTCTCTTTTTCAATGCCTTCTTTTTTATCTGTTCCTCTCCCCATTCCCTTTCATCTTTTCTTTCTATCTCGCCCTCCCTTCTTCAATTCCCAGTTTTCTCTTAACTGGTATTTGCGAGCCACACGATTTACGAACAAAACGATGACTAACCCGAGTGGCATTCCATGGTCAGGGCTTCGCGCTTCCCCCAGATTGGTAAACGGCACACTCTCATTATCCTCTGCTCTCCGCAATAAAATACGAACGAGTGCGCGGCATAGAGAACACGGGAACACACGGGCAAGGGAAGAAAGCTGGTGCGCACTCGACTGGACAAAAGCAGCAGGGAAAAGGGAGAGAAACTGCAGCAGAA
>NC_091553.1:10401312-10418812 GCF_042767895.1 Penaeus vannamei
TTCCTATATTTCCAGATTTCGGAAAAGCTGAAAAATGGAAGCGATGGGTATAGGCCATGAAACGTGTTAACACTGATGGGAGTGCTTGGGCGCCTGGTGGAAACTATGTTTACATCTGCTCAGAACAGTTTATTACACATTAATATTTTACACCTTTTCAAATTCTAGAGACAGATAATCACTTTCAAACTCAATCTATCTACACTATCTGCCAAGGCCAAACAAGGTCAACATTGCTGACATTATGTTTGGCAGCAGTCCAAAAAGCACAACAGTAATTTTACATTTTTTATGTAATGAATTGATTTATCATAATTTCAGTTTACAGGCAAACCATCCCCGGATCCAACTCGTCCAGACTTTATCCCAAAGACTGTCCTTTTGATGAAAACAAAGCAGGCATTCTGTTAAAATGATTTGAAAATAAGAAAAAATGAAGCCTAGCTAAGGAGATACCAAGCATTCAGAAGAAATAAAAATTTTGTGTTGCTTCTTCATCTGAAATGTGATATGAAACAACTGAAGAGGGCCTATCTCAAATTATTGAGGAGAGAGAAAAATGCATTGTGCTCATGTAGGCCTTTACATGACTTCACTGTCGTTTTTGTAGAAACATCTTTTAAATGGGTAGAAAATTGATGTTAGGAAATGGCACTGATTTCAGAAGAATAACCTGTATAGCTAAAAATCATAGATTACTGTAGCAAATTGTTATAAAATCATTCTATTACATGGTGGGTTGATCAAATAGTCTTAGATGTCGGGATATTCAATATTAGCTGATTTCGAAGGATCATCAATCCCAATTTTGGCAGGCAGATGGTATGGGCACTTATTTAGCTGCACAGCTACTAGTTTTGCTCCATTACGCTTTTTTGCTTCAGTTTGTAAAGAATTAAGAATTCATGCACCATTTTTGCTTACGCTGATAGTGAGGTATCCGCGAGTGATGGGTTTGTTTTCACCAAGTGGAATGGCTACTCTGACTCATGATGTCACACCTAATCGGTCTATGGCAGTATATATGCAATTCTTTATGGTATGGCCAGGTTGGTATAGGTTACTTATGGCGATGCACACAGATGGATGGAAATGGACACCGCAATCTTATAGAACGGAAGAAATTAAATAGATATGACATATTTTAAGCTGCATCGAACTCATATTAACTGCTAAATGATGAAAAAATACCCTGCATATGACTGCTCAGATTGTAAGTTGCTCATCTTGTTTACCTTGCCAGAAATAACACAACACTGACCACATAACTCGTTACTGTGATATCCCAAGTAGTTCATGTGTTAATATGAGGTTATCAAGACAATATTTAGCTAATTATCAGTGTCTGCTGTTACACATTTATGCATTTAAAGTCTTTCATTAATGTTATTATGCTTCATTTACGTATTTTAAGATTAATTTATACACTTATTTAGAATTATCTTTGAGGTTTGACAGTGACAGGTGGCCAGTGAGAAATATTGTGTTTCCAGTGTTGTATTGATTTTGGGTTATTCTTAACCCCTTCAACCTGAATGATGTTGTGGTCACATCAAGGGAAAACTTGGGCAGCTGCCTTGGTGACATGAACATGCCGTCAACCAGGCAAATTGACCATGGTCCGGGTGACGTGAACTGCCGTTATGAGCGAAGGCCAGGGTGACGGAAAAGACTCGCCACAAGTGCATAAACCTCTTGGAGTGTGTTTTAACTCATTTGGTGCTTAAAAGGTGGCTTTAGCATTATTCCCATAGAAAAATGAATGTGGAATGTAATGTGCGTAAGCAGTGACTGGAAGAGAGCCGGCTCAAGGGAGGATACCATTTCCATGACATATAGCCAAATGTCCCCCTCCCCTTTTTTTTTCCCCCCCTTTACTACATAGAGATGATAAGGAGTCTGTGGAAGGAAAATAAGTATTTATCATCTGGATAAAGAAAATCAAAAGACAAATATGGTCATTGGACACTGGCGATAAAGCTAAAAAAAATTACACAAAACTTTTCAAAGGGTTAAGCACAGTCTTGTCACCATTCATGGGTGTTCATGTGGATGTTTGCCACTTATGTAACCCATTACCTGCCCAGAACAATACGAATATCTTACCAAGGACAACTGTCCGACAGATTTCATGTCGAGTTTACAAACATTGGTAGGGGCATAAACAGTAACAAGAAAAATGAAGCCAAATGCAAGCATTACCATTATAGCTCATTGACTGGAGTAACCTGTACTACTGAGTGCTGAAGTCTGCTGGAAATGACTATGGCTACTTTAGCCTTGGGCAGTCACTCCGGGTGGACGCTGCCTCTGCTACCCCTGCTGATGATACCCCCTAAAATTAGGGGTGGCTGACTGCAGGTCCCCTAATCCACCTGTGATTTATGTTCAGTCATGATGAATGTGCTGTGTGGTTGATTGCAGTTACTTCCAAAAAGTTGTTAATATTTATTTGTATTTTCATATTATATGAGATGTTAGCTTTAGCTTTGTTTCCCTGTGTATTCTAATGATCCTGCTTCTTAACCACTTCCCTCCAGGTGGCATTATTTATAGATATGCCATGACTGTTGTGGACCATTTAGTGGATGGCATTGCAGCATGACCATTCCTGCGCAGTTGAATCATTAGATAGAACTTGTTTTTCTCTGATAGTAGTGATATCATTTCTATTGTGAAACTTTTAGGCAATAGCACCTTAATTGAAGATCAACCTTCACTTATTATTATTATTATTATTATTATTATTATTATTATTATTATATATATATATATATATATATATATATATATATATATATATATATATATATATAATTTTTTTATGATAACAATATAAGCTTTTAGGTGCCTAATGTTGCCCATGAACTACCGAACGAGCTGGGTGCAAACTGGGGAAACTATCGATGCATGCCAACAATCCTGCGTCAATGGCCACTAGCCAAATTTTTAATCCGGTTTTAATGCATTTATATAGGAATAATTTGAATGCAAGAAGTCTACTATATGTTAATGTTTTGATATTGGAGAGTCCAGGATATCTCTAAGCGACAGTTTTATCATATGGGAGACTTTTAATTTATTTATTAGTCTTTAGACTTTGTTTATTATAGATAGAGCAGGAAAACCATGTTCACTGTTTTCTCATATCTTTGTTCTAGGTTTCAAGATGGAGCATAGGGTGCGGTGCTTCTTCGACATAGAAGTTGATGGCATTCCATCTGGCCGAGTCATCTTTGAGCTCTTCAGTGAAGAATGTCCTAAGACATGTGAAAATTTTCGAGCCCTTTGTACGGGTGAGTTATTACGGTCTTTTGTTATTTGATATTTATAGAATTGGGACAATTAGTTAGATATTGACATGTTAGATGTTCAGTAGCTTTGTATTTTATTTCATATTTTCTTCTAAAATCTATTTGGTCTACCTAGATGGATGATACAGAATCTGTGCAGTGAAAGCAGTCTCTTACCATCTAGATAAAGGAAATCAAATAATGAATATGTACATTACAAAATAGCATTAAAGCTAAAAATTCTTATGGCTAAAAAGAGAAAATAACATTACAGAGGGGAAGCATAGCCTTGTCACTGTACATGTACATGTACAAGCCTAATGTTCGTATTTTGGTCCATGTGATTGCTGTGAAGCAACTGGAGCCAAGGGATTAAGAAAGTAGTTTGGTAGATTTTTTATTATGTAGATATGATAGTCTGCATAGGATGTAGTAAATGGACTATAAAGGGCCATGATTAAAAAGCTAGATATTTTGTCTACTCTAGATTTTTTTTTAATTCAGGTGAGATGGGATTGGGTAAGACCACCAACAAACCACTTCATTATCGAGGGGTAAAGTTTCACAGAGTGATTAAGGACTTCATGATCCAGGCTGGAGACTTCTCAGCTGGAAATGGCACAGGTGGCGAGTCTATATATGGTGGACATTTTGAAGGTAAGGAAAAGTAAAGGAAAAGAAAAATAGGGAAGAAAGAAAATATTTTCTTTTTTTGTAAACCTGTATATGATTTACATTAAAATATGAGAGCCAGTAAGATGTAAAACTATGTAGAATTTGGCAAATAACTGAAACCATTGCTAGAAACAGTTAATGCATACAGTGCAAACATACTAATTTACAGATGAAAGCTTTAAACTGCAGCATGATATACCGTTTCTACTGTCCATGGCTAACCGTGGGAAAGACACAAATGGTTCACAGTTTTTCGTGTAAGTATTGTCTGTTTTGCTTATTGTGCATAGATGCTCGTAGATGCCAGTGGATGGTGAGAATATTTTAAAATTGTTTGAATGAGATGAAAGCATTCTTAAGTGAAGAGATTTATGATTTGATTTCTATGCCAGTTAAGAAGATAGTAGATTATTTGCACTTTTATTTCTTGCTTTACTTTTTCAGAAAAGTCCAGGATGTAATGGCAAACACCATCCTAAATTTTGACTTTAGCCATCCTAAGTTTTGATATTTTATTAACCTCTACTTTTGAACATTTATAGAGATCTGTCTTAACCTTTTTACTTTAATGTGAAAGTGATCTGTTTATTTTTAATCAGTTCTGTTGCCTATACTTTTATGCTAGATTTTTATTGCATTTATTTTTGGTAGTTCTTCATATTTTTCATGCCAGATTTATTGATACTGATACAGAAAACAATGGAGTATTTAGTTTACTTTGTATTTGAAACTTGGAAAACATGCTGAAACTATGATTGTTATTTTACATATTGCAGGCAGTTGTCTTTATTAGAAATTGTTTAAAATGGTGTTAATGTAAAACAGGAGGCTTAAGATATGAAACTGATGGTTTTCCGTCAATTCATTGTTTTAGTAATGAATATTAAGGTAAGGGTCAAGACGAAATATCTTATGAATTGTAAAAGTAATTTAGTATTTCTTTTACTTATTATTGTTTATTTTGTTCTCATATTTTTACAGATATGATTATGGAAGTGCAGATCCAGTTAGTGAATATCAGTAATGTTTTATTTCAGATATTACTGCAGTAGTTCATTATTTTCTGTTGATTTTCTTTCTTTCCTTTTCTTTTTTTAAATTTATATGTATTTTCCGTTGTCAATGAACTTATTCGTAGACCACAACAGTTGTTTTTTCCATGAAAAAAAATAAAAAGACAGGAAATTTTACTTCTCTGTCACTCTTGCCATGACATGGCTTCAACAAGTCTTCACAGTCTGGACAAAAGCTGTCTTCCAAGCTGCACACACAACCATGATAAGTAATGGTACGTTCTTCCCTACAGTCATCTAGCAAGACAGCGGCAACCGGGTGCGGGGTGACTACCGCCCCATGCCACTGTCACTGTGTCAGACATTCACATTCTTCGTTATTCTACCGTAATGATCGTTTTGTCCTTCCTGTAGAACAACTCAACCCTCTTCGCATCTTGATGGGTAAGTACAGTACGAAGTGAAAACTCTTTGTTATTATTCCAACGTTGATTCAAAGAATATTTTTCTGTGTTTTTGAACTGTTGAGTTTAATGTGAAAGGTATATCCATTGAACATGGAAGATATTGTAAATAAAACTTTATGATATACCTTGTCCTCTCATAGGAAGCACGTCGTGTTCGGTCGAGTGGTGAGTGGAGAGGAGGTGGTGACTGCCATAGAGAACCTTCCCGTGGACAACCGCAGCCGGCCGCTCCAGCCTGCGGTGATAGCAAACTGTGGAGAGTTGATTCTCCAGCGATCAAGCAAAGTAAAAGGTCAGTGTCTTGTATGTACATTTTCTAGTAGTTTAGAAATGCTGTATAGGGGTAATAAAGTATTTCCTTGAATTAAGTTTGGTATATTATCTGGTCTGATATGGAGGTATTTCTTGTTATAGAAAAGAAAAGGAAGAAAAAGAAGGAGTCATCCTCATCCTCATCAGACTCAGATTCTGATGAAAAAAAGAAAAAGAAGAAGAAGAAAGAAAAGAAACAGAAGAAACATAAGAAAGCAGAAAGGTAAGTGTTTGATGAATGAATCAAGAAAAGCTTAATTAAAAAAGAGTTAAAGGATAACTATTTCTTGCTCTAATCTAACTGATTTTTTCCACTTTTCTAGAATTGCTTGAACTTGTGAGTTTTTACTGCTACTAGACAATCCATTTTAAGAAATGTTTATAGTTTGAAGTTCCCACATTTTCAATTACTTGACAATGAATACCTTAGAGGTAATGAATATAACAGTGAAGATAGATTACAAAAGTATGGTACAGCTTGGTCCCTGATAAACTGATTCAGTCGGTAGTAGAGTTATTGATGTTGATTGTGATGCATGTTTATCTATAGGTTTGGTTGAGCATATTTTTTTTCCTTTTGACTGACACGTCCATCAGTAATAAAAAGATTCATCAAATGTTTGGAAATTATTGTTTAAAGGGTAAAAAAAGGAGGATTTTTTTTGAAAACCTAAAATTAATTAAAGTGCTCTTGAGAACTTGTAGTTGCTAACTCACTGTCATCATTTTGGGGATGTTTGTAGCCCATCAAAGTTGATTTTCAAAATCATGTTTTCTTGGGTTTTCTTTGTTTAAGATTATAATATTGTAAGAAAAGTTTAAGTGGATATCAGAGAAGATACAATTCTGTTTTGCATGATGGTATTTTCTTCAATTTTGATTGTAGTGATATGTGTGGAAAGAGTTGCAGAAAGACATTTTCTGCATTTTTTATATATTGTAATATTTAGGTTTGATAAGGCTCTGCTTGGCATCCAAAGCCTACCTTATTTTTTCCAGAAGGGCTAAAGAAAATCAGTGTTAATCAGTAAAGGAAAAAAACATAAATTATGTATTTAGTAACCAGTCTATGGTTAACTTTACTATTTCCCAGCATGGGACAACAGGTTTAGAGGGGTAAGGATGCTGGAGGTGGACTTCATAACACATAGTCCTAAACTTGAAACTTAAATCAACTCTGGGTTTCTGGATTTTGATAATCTCTGCCACCAATTGTTAACTGGGGACAGCCTTTACACATGCTGCATGTTGAAGTGAAGTTATTTTTTAGCGAATAACTAAATTATGTATCTAATCCCATCCAGGGCAAATATTTACAATCTTTTGTTTGTCAGTTTTGAGTTCAAGAAAGGATGAAGCAAAACTAGATTAAAATGGCTAAAAAGCCTTAAAAAAAATACAGTTGCAATCAAACAACAACCATAATCTAATGAAATTTAAGTAAAGATTAATTAGAACTGGGGTATTGAGATATAGAATGCCTAAGTATGATATAAGTTTATGAAATAAAAGATATTATTTTTGTTTGTTTTCAAGCAATACTGTTTGTATTAGTATAAGTGATAGTGCAGGGATTATATAATTTATTTTTTTATTTTTTATATTAACATTTATAAGTAATCTGTTCGTTTTCATATGTAACACATTGGATCTGGTTGCTCCACGGCAGTCGCATTACTCAAAAAATGGGCATTAAGCTTACATGGGCAGCCACTCAGATGGATGCATGGTTTATAGTCAAGGTGCATGCACACTTGTGTCAAGTGACAAGGCCCATTCTTCCCCTTTACAGTGTTATTTTCTCTTGCACGGACTCCATATAACCTATGTAGGTAGTCCAAACCTCAGTGCAAGAATAATGGTAATAAGTAACATTTTGTTATACGTGTTATTTAAATTTTTTTTCTTAACATTCAATTTTCTGTTATACAACCTTTGCTGCCGGTCACATAAATGTAATCACCCTCCCAAGAGTTTTGTGCACTTGTAGCAAGTCTTCCCTGTTACCCCAGCCATCAGATGAAATGCTCACAATGGCATGTCCGCGTTCCCCTAGGCAGATTTTCCTCGTGATGGCAGGTTCACATCCCCCGCCCTTGAACCAAATCTTCTTTTAATGTGATGGTCAAGTAAACTTTATTGTAGGGGTTAAGATATGCTGAGTGCATGTCAGTGAAATTGATGATATATACGAACCCTTTTGATCCAGATGGAAATAGTGCAAGAGGCCATTCCTAAATGCCCACTGCATCTAGTCTTCTTCCAAGGCTCTTTGTGGTGGTATTCCCAAGTGAAATGGGTAACTTTTTATTGATATATATAGTTAAATATACAGTTGATAAATGCAATTTGTCAGAACACTGCAAATACATAAAAAAAGTGTGTATGACCCTGCTACCTTCATAGAGGTTGTCCCAATTAAAAAAAGGAACACTGTAGTAAGTATTCAGGACCTCAAGTGGTAAAAAGATATGAACATTTGTTGTGGTAAGCATATGACCACAATTTCTCATTCTCTCTGTCTCATTCTCTTATTCTCTCTCTCATTCTCTCATTCTCTCATTCTCATTCTCATTCTCATTCTCATTCTCATTCTCATTCATTCTCTCTCTCTCTCTCTCTCTCTCTCTCTCTCTCTCTCTCTCTCTCTCTCTCTCTTTCTCTCTCTCTCTCTATCTCTCTCTCTCTCTCTCTCTCTCTCTCTCTCATTTTCTCTCTCATTTTCTCATTCTCTCATTGTCTCTCTCTCTCTCATTCTCTCATTTTCTCTCTCTCTCTCTCATTCGACAACCAGCCACTAAAACTTCTCGTGATCTAACCCATTACGATCCTAAATTACTCTGCGAACATATATGTATAATATTTATAATATCTATGTTCATAGCACCCTATTGCATTGTGTAAACGCCTTATTATATTAATGGAATAAAGTATTTGAATTTGAGTTTGAATTTGCATTCTCTCATTGTTTTTCTCTCTCTCTCATTATCTTTCTCTCTTTCTAATTTTCTCTCATTCTCTCTTTCTCTCTACCTCATTCTTTCATTTTCTCTCTCTACCTCATTCTCATTTTCTCTCTCTACCTCATTCTCTCATTTTCTTTCTCTCTACCTCATTCTCTCATTTTCTTTCTACCTCATTCTCATTTTCTTTCTCTCTCTACCTCATTCTCTCATTTTATTTCTCTCTACCTCATTCTCTCATTTTCTTTCTCTCTACCTCATTCTCTCATTTTCTTTTTCTCTACCTCATTCTCTCATTTTCTCTCTCATTTTCTCTCTCCCATTCTCTCATTCTCTGATTTTCTCTACCTCATTCTCTCATTTTCTCTCTCTACCTCATTCTCTCATTTTCTCTCTCTACCTCATTCTCTCATTTTCTCTCTCTACCTCATTCTTTCATTTTCTCTACCTCATTCTCATTTTCTCTCTCTCTACCTCATTCTCATTTTCTCTCTCTCTCTACCTCATTCTCATTTTCTCTCTCTCTACCTCATTCTCATTTTCTCTCTACCTCATTCTCATTTTCTCTCTCTGCCTCATTCTCATTTTCTCTCTCTCTCTACCTCATTCTCGTTTTCTCTCTCTCTCTACCTTATTCTCATTTTCTCTCTCTCTCTACCTCATTCTCATTTTCTCTCTCTACCTCATTCTCTCAGTTTCTCTCTCTCTACCTCATTCTCTCAGTTTCTCTCTCTCTACCTCATTCTCTCAGTTTCTCTCTCTCTACCTCATTCTCTCATATTCTCTCATTTTCTCTCTACCTCATTCTCTCATATTCTCTCATTTTCTCTCTACCTCATTCTCTCATTTTCTCTCTACCTCATTCTCTCATATTCTCTCATTTTCTCTCTACCTCATTCTCTCATTTTCTCTCTACCTCATTCTCTCATTTTCTCTCTCTCTCTCTCTCTCTCTCTCTCTCTCGCTCTCTCTCTCTCTCTCTCTCTCTCTCTCTCTCTCTCTCTCTCTCTCTCTGTGCCATTTGATTATTAGTAATCATTTTATTTTTTGTATTTTAATCACTTTATTGTGTGCGTGTATAGGTAGGGGGATACAGAGGTGTGCATGCGTTTCTGATTGCATGTGTGTATTGTGCTTTATATGTATTTTTACCTGATTGGAATCTTTTTAAACTTGTAATCAATATTTTGTGATCTCCAGCTCTGATGAAGAAGGTGAAGTGAAGGAAGATGATATTAATGAGGAAGGTGATTCCAGCAAGTTACGCACCCATCCATTAGTGTCTGTCTCTGTCATTAACCCTGATGAAATCCCAGATGTCCCAAAAAACAGATTTTTATATCGTGCTGGGCCAGAGAAAGATGAGGAAGGCCGTATGGAGAGAGGCAGAGACAGGACAAGGGCTGCAGTTCGAGCTTACACAAAGAGTGGGCGCAAGGTTAAAGGGCGAGGGTCATTGGTAAGTGTTTAGTTGACTTTATTGTTTATTATTATTGCTATTATCATTATTATTATGAATTAAGGGTTGTTATTACCATCAATTGTTGTTGTTATTATTATTATTATTATTATTATTAATATTATTATTATTATTATTATGATGATGATGATCATTAACATTATTATTTTCATTAAGTAATTTCTTGTTTGGGAAACATTTTAGATATCATAAAGAAGGAATTTTGGCTTGATAACTTGGGCAAGTTATGCCAAATTAGTTAAAGGAATTTTACAGAAGCAGAGTTGGCAGAAATTAGTCATGGAATGTGGTAAACAGCCTAGCTCTGACATTCTTAACAAGGCTTGGTTGATTATTTACCTAAATCATTTCCATAGCGTTATCGCACACCTTCACGATCAAGGAGTCGTTCTCGGAGTGTTACACCACCTCACTGGCGTCAGGCACAGCGGCGCACCATCTCCTATGAACAACTGCAGGTGAGTGAATAAGATCATTTTATAAAAGTTTGTCGTGGGTAAGTTATTAGCCCATTTATTTCAGGAGGGAATGTACACACAGCAACACACGCACGCACACATGGCTTACTTGAGTGGCGACTCTCCTGGGTTTATGGCTTGTAGACCCAGCCCATAGAAATGGAAAATGTCATCAGGAACAAACACTGAGACATGGAAAACAAATACATACATCAAGGAGACACTCCTGGAAAGTGGAATAGCAGTGTCCTATCTTCTAGAACCACATATCCTACCTATTACTGACATTAGCAATGCACTCTTCTCAGATGACACAGTGCTCTATTGGTGCTTGAGTTCCTGTTACTTGTGAAGCTTGTGTACTTGAGAAGTTCTGTTGACCTAGACAAAGACTGCACCACTTCCTTTGTTTCCATAGTATACATATTTTTATTGTAATTTCTATGAAGGGGAAATGAAGATGTGAGAGAGAGAGGCTGTAGTGGCTGCTACAGTGGCACTTAATACCTTTTTTTCTGCTTTAGTCTTACAATTTATATTAAACTGCTGTGTTTTGCACAAGTATATTCATTTCTAAGTTTGGCAAGTATGGTCAAATGAGCTATTATTGCCTGAAATTGCCAAATATGATCTATCAAATACACACAACCTGAAATACTTGCCTAATAGTTCACTTCCTAGTTAGAGTAATTTATTGAACACATAAAAGCACATAATTTTCATGTTAATTGTGGCTTATTCCTCATTCTACTGTCTAACAATTATATGCTAATACTTTTTCAGAAGAGGAAGGAAGACAAAATAAGAAGAGAAGAGGACCGTCAAGTACGGCAGCAGGAAAGGGAACAGGAAATTGAGGAGAGGAGGCGGAGGCGGGAGGAACGCCACCGAGAGAATGAGGGCCATGATGGCAGGAATCCAGATATGGGGAATCGCCCAGACACTTTTGGCCGGGATTTTGGAAGAGGAAACTGGCGAGAGAACCGTGACAAAATGAGGAGAGGTTTCCGTGATGGAAGAAATCCTCAAGGTTGGCGCAATGGGAGGGAGAGGACAAGAGGAGAACAGGACTGGCGTGAAGCGAGAGAAAGAACTCGCACAGAAGATGACTGGCGTGAAGGAAGGAATCGTGACCAGAGAGGAGACCGTGGAGATGATTATGGTCATAGAGGGGATCTGCGTGAGAAGATACGAAACCAACGTGATAGATTTGTTCCAGGCCATGGGGATTCTGGTGAAAAGTAAGATGATAGATCTTTTTTATTTTAGGCTGTCGCATTTCTATGTACTGTTATTGTTATCCATCGGCCTTAATCACCTGCACCACATTATTTTTCTTCAAAAGTCCATCCTCTGTTTTCTTAGTAAGGTCAATTATTATTGACCTTATAATTGTTTAACATTGTCAGGGGGTTGAAGTTGTTTCTTTGAGCAAGGTGCTTAACACACTTACGACAGGTGTCCTACATATGAGACACACGGAAAAGTAAACATTACTGAGTGTCCCGCAGGTGCGACACTAGATCAGAGCTTGCACTCTGATTTTTTCGCCCGTGGTGGGTGGCGCATGGGCTGGTTCCCGGACTTGCCCGCATTAGTTTCTTGCATTAGGCAGTAGGATTATTGACATTAGATATAGCGTGTTCATAGATGTGAGACCACAAGTAAAAGGTTAATTTATTAGATAATCAGATGTAGAAGGATTTGCACGTATATGATACTTGTATGTACATAAGTATGATTATTGCTGAGATAGTTCTTTTGCCCACAGCAACCAGTCTCAGAAAAGAGAAGAGCAGTCTGATGAAGAGACAGGGTCAAAATCACAGAGAGAAGGTAAGAGAATGATTTTGTTTGTAAAGTTTTACATTTGATTTCATTTATTCATTAGACATGGTGAATGTAAATAGAATGCAGGTCATGAACAGCACCTCTTAAATTCCTCTTCCATGTTAAACCACTCATGATATGTGCATAGCCATTCTGAACTGTGTGCTTGGTCATAATAGAAATGAAGCTAAAAAATAGGCTGTATGCCTACTTCTGAGGGGCTGTTCCTCAATGACTGTAACTAGGGATAAACAAGTGAATATCTGCTTAGTGCTTATAACTTAGAGCAGGCTTGAATGTGCATGACATGGCAGGAATTCACCTGGCTTGAATTATGTTTTCACCCTGGCATAATAAGATGCCATCTAGTGTGAGTGGGTTAGATGCAAATAACTGTTCATCTTCTGAATTCTATTGAAGTTAAGATAACATTTTAGATTATTTTGGAGATCAGATAAAGTTTTTCAAGTTAAGATATTTCTCCATCATTTATGATTAATAGTTTCTTATTTTATTCATTAATGTGAAGGTATAAAATGCATGTTTTATGATGGAGCTGTTTTCTTTACATATTTACAGACAAGGAGAAACAAAGAAGCAAGGACAAACAAGACGACTTGGATGAAACTGCCTTGGATTATGAAGCTATGGATAACGATGATGATGATGACGATGATGAAGGAGAACCAGCCAAGAAAAGCAATGGCACAGTGAATGAAGAAGAACCCAAAAGCCATGACCAATCTCCTGTTGCAAATGAAGATGCAGCAGCTGAGAAAGAAGAAGAAAAAAACACAGTAAAGGAGCAGAAGAAGGATGAAGCAAGTGACCGTAAGAAGGGGAGCAGGGATCGCAGTGGCAGGGCTCACTCTCATGAGCGAAGGGGCAGGGACCGCTCTAGGTCACGTGACAGAAGGCAGGACAGGTTCCGCAGCAGGAGGGACCGCTCCAGGGAGAGGCAGAACAGGCCCCGTGACAGACGGGGACGTTCAAGGGATAGGAACAGCCGCCGTGACCGGTCAAGGGATAGGTCGCGCAATAGGTCAAGGGACAAGTCACGAGACAGATCCCGAGACAGGTCAAGAGATAGGTCAAGAGACAGGTCAAGAGACAGGTCAAGAGACAGGTCAAAGGACAGGTCACGAGATAAGAGAGACAGGTCCCGCAGTAGAGATAAGACCAATGAGAGAAGGAGAAAGTACTCATCAGGAAGTGACAGCAGTGATAGTGACTGATGTATTGGCAGGAGACGGAAAGAAAGAAATCAGTCCTAGGAGAACACACTTTTCACTTTGCTTGTAACATTATGTTCAATTGAATTTTGAAAATATCTTGGATTACAAAGTTGATATAATGTTTATTTTTTTCAGTGTTAAGAATTTCCATTGATCTGTGGAATATGGTAACTGTGATTGAATGATTTGGTAATGTTGGATTAGATGTTACATGTTGCAACTGAAATACAGGTGATTACCACTGAAATTAGAATGAATGTTTACCCAGTCAGAGATTTCTTCAGCATAGAAAGCACAATTTGATATAATGGACGATGCTTACAGAACCCACAAACACATGAGCAAGAGTACACAATCAGATATGCACTGCTCACAAAAGAAGCAAGACTTTATATAAAGGTGGAGTGTGTGAACATGGCACTGGTGACATTTTTTCATAGCTGTTAGAAAACAAGTAAAAATCTTGCAATGTTTTTTATGGTAATAATTATTATTGTGATAATTTCTGTCCTAAAACTCATCATTTTTTATCATATAACAGTTTTTTAAATTTTTTTACTACAGTATTATCACAATTACTTTTTTACTGTTGTGACGGATGTTTGTGCTTTATTTTTTTCTGCATTTTTGAAGATGTACAAGTGGCTTAATTTTTTTGTATTGTATGAGATATAGAAAGAATAAAGAAAACATTACATAAAATTGTTAAAATCACAATTTAGTCAGATGCTGTAATGGCATCAGAAAACCAACTATAAGTGGAATTGTGGGGAGTCAGGAAAGTTTTAATAAGGCTAAATATTCAGGAATAAAAAGGTGACATGTCCCTAAATTTTGGGATCAAAGTTTTGATAATAGGAAAATGATCATATTTTAAGGTAGTTTCTTTGAGAAATATGAATTCTTTGATATCAAGCTGGCCAAACATAGTTTTGTAGTAGTAGATCTACCAAATTATTTGTGGCCAAGTATCCACATATGTATCACATAAGGTCAAGTAGTGTACTTTCATTTATTTTTTTTTAGACCTTGGGAGATAATTGTGAGTATTCTTTCTCAAACCTTAGCAGAAAATTAAGTTTCTGTGCTATTAATATTGACAGACTCCTGATATAAAATATTAATCCCTGAAAAATAAAAGTGAACAATAATTTTAGGTTTTATTTTGCCTTCTCTTAAGGTGCTGTCACACTAGCACTTTTTCCATCAATTTTTTTACAAATTTATTTTACATAAATACATACTTTTCTTAATATAGCTCTTGATTTGAGTAAACTTGGCTGAATAAGTTGACAATGGTTTTAAGACGGAAATGATCATTATCCTCTGACTGGAATATCGACAATACGCACAGAAATTGACAAAATTTCTGGATATTGTAAAAAAAAAAAAATAGCAGAAAAAGTGTTAATGTGACAGCACCTTTAAGCTAATCGTCATTGGTATCCTTCAATTACTTGTATGTCACTATCTGTCATGACAAGGGATGTAGTATAAACGGACATTAATAATTTTTAAAAAGACACTTATGTTGGATAAACATAAGTAATAAAAGAATAAATTAATATGTATCAAATTCATAAAGCTTTAGCTAAGTTGGTAATCATAGTATTTTGTTGTATTGTTAATCTTTACTTCGACTTGGCAGATAAGCATCAAAAGTAATTTAGCTGGTTTCATAAATTGGATTAAATATTGTGCCAAGTCCACAATAGGCCATTTCCTAGCGTTTTGAGTCATTGTGGAATGTCGTTATGAGTTCAGTCGAGGGCTGCTTGCAGCCTTCATCAACCTCAAGGTGGTGTTTGACTCGGTGCATCATGAATCATTATGAGAAATCCTGAGACTTCGGGGAATTCCGACACTGGTACTTAAAGTGCTGTAGTGTAGTGGCGGCCTGTCGAGCTTCTTTCCTGTTAACTCGGGAGTGAAGCAAGGCTGAGTCCTTACACCAACATTTTTCAACACTTAAATGGACTGGATAATGGGCAGAGCTATTATCCAAAGTCAGTGTAGAGCAACACTGGGCAATGCCAAGGTTACAGATGTTGACACTGCTGACGATATTGCGATTCTGTCTGAGTCTCTGGAATCTCTGGTGGCAGCTCTTGATGCATTCATCAGTGAGGCTAAGACCCTGGGCTTACAAATCTCCTAGACTAAGACCAAGATCTAGGACTTTGTGGGCCTGCTAGAACCTGTTCAAGTCAATACATATATGCGACGAGGACATCACAGAGTCATAGAGAGCCTTTCATACCTAGGTAGTGCAGTCCATGTGTCTGGGCTACCAGAGCAGGAAGTCGGTAGTTTTCTGTCAGCAGAAACCACGACCTCAGTCAACAAGAGTATTTGGAGGTGCCGATACATATGCAGGACTAAGTCACGTGTCTTTAAGGCCTTGGTACTCCTAGTTTCGCTCTGTGGAAGCGAAACCTAGACACTATTCAGTTTCTTGGTGGCATGTTTCGAAGCCTTTTGTAATAAGTCCCTACGCCGGATCATGGGTTACAGTTTGCAGGACTATGGGCCAGATTCTCAAACTCGTTAAGGCGCTTCAACTTACGGCCGAGCGATCTTACATACACATACACAGCGCAAGGGACCCGCCATATCGGTGCGAGTTAAGGCGCCTTAGGTTAAGGCCCGCTCACCCCCCCCCCCCCCACTCCCCTTATTTAGGGGGTACATATGCTTGTTCCCAACTTTTGAAATCAGCCCCTAATGGGAGGAAACGGCCATTGTTGTACCCACTATTCGCGGGATTTTCCGAGGAAATTAACTCCCTATTTGAAGGAAAGACTGGATCCTTACCCCCCTAATTGAAGGGAGTCTTGGATGCTTAACCCTAAAGGAAGGGTTAGTTGATACATGCCACCAGGCCAATTCATTGGGCATGGGGACAGCTAGCAGGGTTGGGTATCCTGTTGCGCTTTGTGAGTACAAATTTTCTATTGACAGTTACAATCTGCCATTTGTAAAATGGTTAAATTTGTACCTGCAAATCTTACAAGTACCGAGCCCTGTGCTAGTTAGAATGTCTGAAATGGGAAGATGCTGGTCCGGGCGTCCGCGCTGCACACCTCATGAATCGGTAGCCATGTTGTTCTGGTGCACGGTCTCTATGTATCGCGGACACTATGACCTGGAAGGAAAGTCGCGAAGCTGTATGACGGGGGTGACTCAGTGTCTGACGGACACTATGTCGCGGTGACTGTGTCGCGCGAGGGATCCTCACATAACCTGGTCGTCGGCTGACCTTACTTTGTGTGTCGCTGTGACTTTGTTGCGCGAGGTTTCCGCTGACCTAACCTACCCTAATTGCTCTAACTTCCGCTACTGCTTCAACACGTTATCTTGCTACAATAATGAATTTTCAAGGAGTGAGACATCATTCAGCATGCAGAAAACTCAACCGAGCTTCCATTACCATCCTACCCCGAGCTCGATGTTTCATGGTACGAGGGATTGAATGAAGATTACCCTTCCCCACCTTCTCTTGTCAATGTCCCCGAGGCCTGTCACATTATTGCATCATACCAGGCGACTGTGAAACTCAGAGTTGGCCAGCATCTCTTTACGAAGGAAAGGGACCACCAGGACAAAGTTATGTGGAGATGCGGTCAGAACCTGTGGTGCCAGGGTTCACACCGTTAATGGGGAAATAGTGAAGTGGCAAAACCCCATCCACAGACATCCTGCTGTTCCTGGGAAGGCTGAGGTGGAGGGGATACTAGCAGCAATGAAGGAACGTGCTGCCGCAACAGCAGAGCC
>NC_091553.1:10436312-10438812 GCF_042767895.1 Penaeus vannamei
CAATTAGCCGTTCATTGACAATTAGCCGTTCATTGACAATTAGCCGTTCATTGACAAATAGCCGTTCATTGACAACCAGCCGTTCACTGACAATCATCCGTCCATTGACAATTAGCCGTTCATTGACAATTAGCCGTTCACTGACAATCATCCGTCCATTGACAATTAGCCGTTCATTGACAACCAGCCGTTCACTGACAATCATCCGTCCATTGACAATTAGCCGTTCATTGACAATTAGCCGTTCATTGACAATTAGCCGTTCATTGACAATTAGCCGTTCACTGACAATCATCCGTCCATTGACAATTAGCCGTTCATTGACAATCATCCGTTCATTGACAACCAGCCGTTCACTGACAATCATCCGTCCATTGACAATTAGCCGTTCATTGACAATTAGCCGTTCATTGACAATTAGCCGTTCACTGACAATCATCCGTCCATTGACAATTAGCCGTTCATTGACAATCATCCGTTCATTGACAACCAGCCGTTCACTGACAATCATCCGTCCATTGACAATTAGCCGTTCATTGACAATTAGCCGTTCACTGACAATCATCCGTCCATTGACAATTAGCCGTTCATTGACAATTAGCCGTTCACTGACAATCATCCGTCCATTGACAATTAGCCGTTCACTGACAATCATCCGTCCATTGACAATTAGCCGTTCATTGACAATTAGCCGTTCACTGACAATCATCCGTCCATTGACAATTAGCCGTTCACTGACAATCATCCGTCCATTGACAATTAGCCGTTCATTGACAATTAGCCGTTCATTGACAATTAGCCGTTCATTGACAATTAGCCGTTCATTGACAATTAGCCGTTCATTGACAATTAGCCGTTCACTGACAATCATCCGTCCATTGACAATTAGCCGTTCATTGACAACCAGCCGTTCACTGACAATCATCCGTCCATTGACAATCATCCGTTCATTGACAATCATCCGTTCATTGACAATTAGCCGTTCATTGACAACCAGCCGTTCACTGACAATCATCCGTCCATTGACAATCATCCGTTCATTGACAATCATCCGTTCATTGACAACCAGCCGTTCACTGACAATCATCCGTCCATTGACAATTAGCCGTTCATTGACAATTAGCCGTTCATTGACAATTAGCCGTTCACTGACAATCATCCGTCCATTGACAATTAGCCGTTCATTGACAACCAGCCGTTCACTGACAATCATCCGTCCATTGACAATCATCCGTTCATTGACAATCATCCGTTCATTGACAATTAGCCGTTCATTGACAACCAGCCGTTCACTGACAATCATCCGTCCATTGACAATCATCCGTTCATTGACAATCATCCGTTCATTGACAACCAGCCGTTCACTGACAATCATCCGTCCATTGACAATCATCCGTTCATTGACAATCATCCGTTCATTGACAACCAGCCGTTCACTGACAATCATCCGTCCATTGACAATCATCCGTTCATTGACAATCATCCGTCCATTGACAATTAGCCGTTCATTGACAACCAGCCGTTCACTGACAATCATCCGTCCATTGACAATCATCCGTTCATTGACAATCATCCGTTCATTGACAACCAGCCGTTCACTGACAATCATCCGTCCATTGACAATTAGCCGTTCATTGACAATTAGCCGTTCACTGACAATCATCCGTCCATTGACAATTAGCCGTTCATTGACAATTAGCCGTTCACTGACAATCATCCGTCCATTGACAATTAGCCGTTCACTGACAATCATCCGTCCATTGACAATTAGCCGTTCATTGACAATTAGCCGTTCATTGACAATTAGCCGTTCATTGACAATTAGCCGTTCATTGACAATTAGCCGTTCATTGACAACCAGCCGTTCATTGACAATCATCCGTCCATTGACAATTAGCCGTTCATTGACAACCAGCCGTTCACTGACAATCATCCGTCCATTGACAATTAGCCGTTCATTGACAATTAGCCGTTCACTGACAATCATCCGTCCATTGACAATTAGCCGTTCACTGACAATCACCCGTCCATTGACAATTAGCCGTTCATTGACAATTAGCCGTTCATTGACAATTAGCCGTTCATTGACAATTAGCCGTTCATTGACAATTAGCCGTTCATTGACAACCAGCCGTTCATTGACAATCATCCGTCCATTGACAATTAGCCGTTCATTGACAACCAGCCGTTCACTGACAATCATCCGTCCATTGACAATTAGCCGTTCATTGACAATTAGCCGTTCATTGACAATTAGCCGTTCATTGACAATTAGCCGTTCACTGACAATCATCCGTCCATTGACAATTAGCCGTTCATTGACAACCAGCCGTTCACTGACAATCATCCGTCCATTGACAATCATCCGTTCATTGACAATCATCCGTCCATTGACAATTAGCCGTTCACTGACAATCATCCGTCCATTGACAATTAGCCGTTCATTGACAATTAGCCGTTCATTGACAATTAGCCGTTCATTGACAATTAGCCGTTCATT